>NW_022692922.1:734298-743613 GCF_011630105.1 Anneissia japonica | reverse complement strand
CCACAGAACCTGCAACTGCCGAAACAAAGAGCAATGCCCACTCCAAGGAAATTGCCTGGCCTCTAACATCATCTATAAAGCAAAAGTGGAAAAGACCAACGAAGACGACCCTAAAGTTTACATCGGACGGACAGAGCCACCCTTCAAATCCAGATACTACAACCACACACAATCGTTCAAGAGGGAGAAACACCAACACAGCACCGAACTCTCCAGATACATATGGGAACTCAAAAAGAAAAATCAACCATTCACCATCTCTTGGTCTATCATCACCCTGTATACATATGGGAACTCAAAAAGAAAAATCAACCATTCACCATCTCTTGGTCTATCATCACCAAAGCCCAGGCATTCAACAACAAGACGAAACGATGCGACCTATGTATATCAGAGAAGCTTGCCATCATCAACGCGGGAAGGACGGGACTCCTAAACAGAAGGTCAGAACTTGTATCGAAATGCCGTCACGAAAACAAGCACTACCTCCGAACAGCAACTCCGACGTCCGCAATAACCTAACTTCATACTACGTCCGCACAAGCAAGTCACATCACCCCACAACGTTCACCTTTCATCAGTTGCCTGACGATCGCAATAGCGTGAAACTCCGAGTAGCAACATTCTGTTCCAGCGACCTCCAGTTCTATATATATATATATATATTTATATATATATATTATATATAAATTTGCTATAGATTTCTCTTTTGCTTTAAAAGTAATTTATTCAGAAATATAATATAATGATATATCATATTATATGGTTATGATATAACCATAGTAATAATAATAATAATTATGTTATAGTATCAGATATTTTTAATAATAATGTTAATAATAATAATATTGATTTCTAAAGCACATCACCACCAAATTTGGTGCTCAAGGCGCAGTAGAAAATAAAATTAACAGACATTGAGCCAACAGAAATCACAAACATCAATATGTAAAAATGTTTTCTTGTAAATTTTATTATTGAAAATTAGTAAAATATGGCAAACACAATGAATTAAAATTTTGACCTACCTTTTCATTTTGTCAAAGTAATAACCATCCTTTCTTTTTATTACCTGGCCTTCTCACTTTCCCGTAGTTACACAAACCATCATTTCTTTTTTATCTGATATTACCTTGTCAGTTTTTTTTCCCTGATGTCTCTTTACATTTCCTTGTCTTCCTTATGTCACCTTTCTTTACTTATCCTTGTCTTATGTTTCATTATCCTTCCTTTTCTTTTTTTCCCATGTTACCTTATCTTTCTTTCTTTGTTTCTCATGTGACCTTTCTCTTCTTTCATTTTTCTTTCTTATGTTTCTTCATCTGTTCCTTTTTCTTGTCTTATGTTTCGTTTTCTTTTCTTTTTCCTTATATAAATTAATAACCATTAACCATCCTTATAATTTTTTCCTCTTTTCTTTGTCATTATCTTTCTTTTGTTTCCTTTTCTTTTCCTTGTCTTCCTTATGTTTCCTTATCCTTTTCGTAAGTAAATAAGATTTGAAAACGTGTATAAGAACAATGCAAAATGAAGAATTCTTATTTTAACATATTACCTGGTTTAATAAAATAATTTGTTCAATAAGGAAGTATATAAGTTTTCTGTTGGTTAAAAGGCTATTTCACATTAAGCTTCGTTAGGTGATGCACTGTCAGCCTGGTTGTAAAACTGCTGAAATGAACTTTAGCGTTGAAGAAGTCCAGAAAAATTTATTATTACTGTTTACTTTATTAAAAACACATCATGATGAAGATGCTGATGACGAGGATGATGATGATGAGGAGAAGAAAGATAATGAGGTGGATTATAATGAGTAGGTTAATGATGACTGATGATGGGGAGGATTGTGATAACGATGGTGGTAATAATGATGAGGATGATGATAATGACAATGATGATCAGGATTATGGGAATGATGAGGTTGATGATGATGAGCTTTAGGATTATTATTATTGTCAGTGGCGCCGAGAGGCCGGAGTAACCGGGACAAAGTGCCCTGGGGCTCAGGCCAGACAGGGCCCAGGATAGCAAGGTAAAAAATAATAAAATAAAGTAAATAAAAATTCCCACGAGAATTATAAATATAGAACTGACCGTTTATCGACGAAAGCTGGTGATTAATCTTTTCTATTTTTTTTTTTTCGTGAATGTTTTTATGACCTCTTTAACGTTTACGTTTACAATATATCAAATAGTAAATTCTTTTCAATAAAATAAAATGAATGAATAAAATGTATTAAATGTATACATTTATCCAGTATCATACATGTGTTTTCTCCACAGGAATTGTAATAAAAATGAATTAAAGCTGGTAATTAATCGCTTCTAATTCTTTTTTATTAATATTTTCATGACTTCTACTCTAGAATTCATGTTTACAATGCATCAAATAATAAATTCTTTACATTATAGGTTAATAATTATAAATGGCTGGGACACAGGACATCGTCAATATACATCAGGTTAAAGTTACGTATAAACCTGATAGATAATCGATTTTCAAATAAATACTGAATTAATATTTTAAACCAGTAGCTGATTTAAAGGGACTTGCCCCCCCCCCCAAACTTTATCAAATTTAATAAAAATTTAGAAAAAAATTCTACTAAATTTAAGTCTAAGAGTATGATTATCGGACGTCCAGAAGTTCAATAATCATTAATTTTCTTACCTCAGCCCTAACCATGGTGGGGCTAAGGTAAATATTCCATCCATCTTTGAAAATCTTTCTCTGGGCAAGGGAGGATTTTTTGGGGGGAGGGGAGGTGGGGAGTTGTGCGGGCACACCTTTGGAAGGTGTTTTAAAAAAAAGAAAAGAAAGAAAGAAAAAGAAAAAAATGGATTGGTCGGGATCTGGATCTGCCTCTGCTGGGCCCCCTCTGTTTTAAATTCTTGGATCCGCCACTGTAAACTGTGAGACCTATGTTATGAATCTTTTCAACACGTTTGAATAAAAGGAAGGATAGATTTTATACTTTTCATGTTTCTATACTTTATTTTTCATGACCTGGTGACACTCTTTAATGAATAATTACTCCTCGAATGTATTAAAAGGTCGTAGCTTCTGGGAGGAGCCACCGGGGATCTGCCCATCGATCCCGCTGGGCCCTAGGCGACCCCAGACTCAACTAATGGGCCCGGGAATATGCACCGGAGCACCCGGCCGCTCTTGGCGGCTCTGATTATTGTTAATAATTACATGAATAATCGCATGGAAATTATTCTCTTACTCTGTCATGGTAATAAGAAAAAGAGTGCAAGTTACCATTCAGAGTTGTAGTTTAGATTCTGGGAGCTTTCGATAACATCTCGTCATCCTCGTCAGCCGTTTGAATCTGGTGGTTAACTGACACGTCAGCATTTATAATAAATAATAATTATATGGTTGTTGATGAGGACGATGATAGTAATGATGACGATGACTAATAATGATGATGCTGATGAGAATCATCCTCCTCATCCTCGTCCTTATCTCCATTCGCGCCTCATCCCAATCTTCTTTATCATGTTATCCTCCTCATTTTCATGCTCATCATGACTAGGATGAAGATGATGGATGATGATATGATGATGATGATAATGATAATTATAATGGATGATGATGAGAAGGATAAGAATAATGATGATGAATGATGAGAAGGATGAGGATGTTGGTGATAAATGATGAGGATGATGAAGATAAGTATGATAATACAGTAATGATGTTGATCACGTTTATATTATAAATTTTAATGATAATGACAATAATAATAATGTGGATGATGGACAAAATGATGCTGATGTGGATAATAAATATTGATAATTGATGATGATAATTATCCACGTCATTCTCTTCATCATCATTCTCATTATAATCAACCTTATTATCTTCCTTCCCTTCCTCATCATTATCATGTTCATCCATACTCATCACCAAAATTCTCATCCTCTTTATCAACATCCTCATCATGATGAGAATTATATAGATAGGCCTAATATTGAGGATTATAATGATGGTGACGATAAGGATGATAATTGATGATAATGTCGATGAGATGACTATGATGATGGAGATGACTATGATGCTGATAATGATGATAGGATGAAGTGGTAATGGTGATGGATGACAATAATGACTTAAGTATAATACAGTAGTAATAGGGCCTATATTAATAAGATTAAACGTACTGACACTAATATTAATTTTAATATTAAACAATAATTTTAAAATATTAAGAATAATGTAAATAATGTTATATAGTATCATAACAATATAATTATAATAATAAAGATAAAGAAAAATGTAGTGTATAAAGATTAAATTTAAATAGGTAAAACACTTTTTTTGTGGGCTTTATTGTTGGCGCCAACCGGGGGTGGGGGAGGGGGAGATTTCCAGTCGGACAGGCATATACCCTTGCCGTCCGATGCCACGACCAGGTTTTTAGATCAAAATATTACTTGGCCTATCTAAATAATGTTATTTTGATTGTCAATCCCAAATATTTTGGTTTAAAGCAAAATTTTGAGCAATATAATAGCTATATAAACTCTCTCCGAACAAGAGTCTAGGCGACCAATGGGTTTTGACCCACCCTGTCGACAAATTTTTGGGGCCACAACTGAACGACATTTAAGGGTAAGTATATTACTAATTCTTATAAATTTTCACATTCATAGTAAGACTAGAAGTGACTAAAACATATGTTTCCCCTAACCAAATACGAAAATCTAAAAATGGCATAATCGGGTCCTTTAGTACAAAATCTTGTTTCTTTTTGGGTTTATATTTCGGTATATATGGCTGAGGTAAGAACAATTGAGATTACGTCGCCTCTAGATGGCCGGAAATTGCACTCTGAAGATTTGAATATAGTTTCCATTTTTCTCTCCATTACTTAAAATAATTTTGAAATATTTAAAAGGGCCCGGCCGACTGTGTTCACCTTGTTGAATCCGCCACTGCATGGGGGAATCCTCTAACGCTCAGGTGACGTAGGGTTTTAAAACAAATAGGCCTATTCCTCATTACGGAATTTCTCTAAAAAGGTAAACGAACAGGTTCTTTAGAGAGAGGACTTGCTGATGGTTGTTTTACAAAATTACTCAGACGCACATTGAGTATCAAATTTAAACAACATATTACAAATAAAGACCTGTATGGAGATATTCCCCTTTATCAAGAACTTTGAGGGCTATAAGGTTAGCATTTGCGAGACATTGCTACGAAAGTAAAAAGGAAGTAGTGGCCGCGTAGAGATGGGCTGTGCAATCAGTGCAAAGCACTGGGGGCCAGGACTATTAGGGGCCATTCATATAGGCCTAAAATAATAATTTAAAATAATTTCTTTTGCAGAAACGGCCAGTGGAACTAAATAATATTCAGTTTTTAGAGGAGTAATTATTGATTACTTTGTTGATTTCAATTCAGTATTGGATTCAAGGAATAACGTTTTTAACAGTAAATTTTAAGATTTTTGTAGCTTTATGAAATTGTGGATTTTTTATTTCTATGTATTTATATATGCATTTTGTTTACTGTTTTTAAAACCTCTGGTGTTATTTTTATATTCTGTACATTTGTATCAATTCAGCCATTGGCTGCCATGTAGGCCCGGGCCCCGTAATTTTTTGTTTAAAATTATGAAAAGAAAACTAGGGTAAAAAAGAAAGTTATCTCCAAATTTAAATCTGAGTGTATCATTTCCGAAAATCTAGAGGTGCCATAATCATTAACCTCAGCCCAACCATAGCGGGCCTGAGGTGGTCTACACCACCGTTCCGCAACATGGGTCGCAGAAAAATGTGGATGGGTCGCATATCGTGGACACTTTACTTAATTTACAAAATTACAGTGCATATAAACGTCCAATAAAGTGTGGCATATGCGTCAGTGTACTTTTGTAATGCAGGTATCTCGGAGAAAGCAGTCCCCCCATCGGGGAGAACAACCACAGTTAGTCGAGGGATTAGTAAATTCTAAATCGATCAATTACCGGTAAGCCTTTGAAAACCCTAAATGTAAAATTTGTCGGGGTTTCTCCCCCTGGACCACTTTCAAAAGGTTTTGAGCGACGCCCAACTACTTCGCTCAAAACCTTTTAGAGGGGACCCAGAGAGGGACTGCCAAAGGATGAAGGGCCTAGGCCTGTACTATAAGAAAATTTATGATTATGGCACCACTCCTAAGACTCCAAATTTGAGTAGAATTTTTTTCTTTTTTTATTTTTTTTTTTTTTTTTTTTTTTTTGAAATATTTAGGTGGGGGAGGGGAGAGGGAATGGCAGGTCGGCTGCCTCCCCCTTGAATCCGCCGCTGGACCTCTCTTAAAATAGTTAACTTCTTACAAATACTCCTCACACATCCCAGGGGTAATTGCTGCTGTTATTTACTTTATATTGTTCTATACTGATTAACGCGGCTATACATTTTATTCATCATTAAAAAAAGTTTGTCTGCCAAAATGGACGCCGCCTTGGAATTCTTGATGGTGGTGGCGTCATCATTCCGATCAAATTTATAACGGTAGTAAAGAGTAACAATTTAGCAAAGTTCGTGTTATATTTTTAATCCATAGCATATGTATAAGGGACTAAAAATATAAATTTATTTCTCCTACCCCCCATCTTAATTACTTCAAAATAGGGATTTTTTTAAGCCAAAATTTTAAAGTGATATAAAATACAATCACCCAAGCGTTACTATACTGAAAATTGCCAATTACTACTGAAATTTTGGTTTTGGTTACTAAATGGATTTTACCAACTTGAGAAGTCTGGGTAATACAAATTGTAAAACTGTACGCTACTGTATTAAGTCTGTCTCTTATACACATCTAGATGTGTATAAGAGACAGGCAATTAATCTTGCACTGGGGCCCGTTCACACCTAGCTGCGCCACAGAAATAAATTTATTTCAAGTGTTCTCTTTTGGGAACCAATCCATGGGAAGAGAAAGCAAGGACGGCTCCGACTACATACATTGTTCAATTAGAAAAAGATCTAAACACGCAGCGGCAGTACATTTCACAACTTATGGATAACAGATTTGTGGAGAACATAAACAAGGTATAACTTTGCTCATCATTAACCGGGTGTGCTACTGTGGATAAAGAGAGAAAGAGACAAGGACGATATTGCTGCAGTGCTCAGGGTGCCTGAACACATCCCCCTCCCACTTTCAGAGATCTAAAATTCTTACAATTGTCTTAACGCAGCCTCAATCATGTTGGGCTGAGGTTGATGGATTAGTAGTTTTCATAAATTTTAAGTATCCAAGTGCCGTTTTCGACCGTCTGTAAAGTCTCAGATTCTTAAAAATTTACTCATCTGCGCCCAAAAACCATGGTGGGGCACAGGTAGATATTGTAAATTTTGTACTATTCAAGTGCTATTTTTGGGCATCTATACGAGTCTCACATTCTCAAAATGTTCTCACATGAGCCCCAACCATGGTTAGATATGGTAGTTCTTAGAATTGTAAGTATTTAAGTGCAGTTATCTATTTAATTAATCCGTCAATTCGTCAAAAATTTAAAAAAATTTTAAAAGTAATTTAAGTTCCATTTCCGGGTACCCAGAGGTATAATATAATGAAATTTTCGCGTCACCGCCAACCACGGTGGCGCTGACATGGTGTGGACTCTCATTTCATCAGCATCCCCCTACCTTAAATCTTGGATACGCCACTGTTGCTGAAAACAATGATTAAACCAAATGTATTTTCATTCGTTTTGTTGTTCATGTGAATGTCTGATACGTCAATCCTCCCCTCACTGCTCCAAAACTAGACTGGGTTCCAGTCCCTAATCTTTGTCTTAATCAGTGGAAGTGCTTAAGAATAAATCGATTTTGGTACCAATGGCGTTCCATATTACTTACTTGCATCGCGTTCCATAGTATACTTTTTCTGGGATTAGATCTAATCATAGAGATATAATAAGAATAATGTGGATCTAATTCGCATCAAAAAATTTCTCAACATAAACTGGCGCTGGTAGCGCTTTCGGAAATGTGCTAATAGGTAACTACGAAAAATCAATAAATTAGAGGCTCGTGGCAAGTCTACTCCAAAACTTGCTTGTCTAAGATGGGCCTGATCAGCCATTTAAGGACACATCAGAGCTGAGCACGACTTCTTATTTAGCTCATTCATTTTACCATCATAGTAATGAAAGTTGGGATAAACAATATTTTAAAAAGTAATTATTATAACAATAATAACATTAAATAGTAATAATAATCGTAATAATGGTAATATTAATAATGATCACAATAAAAGGAAAAAATAAGTAAATTAAAAATATAAATTTATATTAATAATAATGATAATGATGGTAGTGAAGGTCTGGATCCGCTTCTACATAAAAAAAAAAGAACAATATAAAGTAAATAACAGCATCACTTTTGAGACTAACAATATAGAATCTATTCTCTAGCTTCCATCCACACAGTGGACTTCACACAGTCTCCTGATGAAGTCCACTGTGTGGACAAAAGCTAGAGAATAAATTTTATATTGTTTGTGTTAAAAATGCTGCTGTTATTTACTTTATATTGTTCTATACTGATTAACGCGGCTATACATTTTATTCATCATTAAAAAAAGTTTGTCTGCCAAAATGGACGCCGCCTTGGAATTCTTGATGGTGGTGGCGTCATCATTCCGATCAAATTTATAACGGTAGTAAAGAGTAACAATTTAGCAAAGTTCGTGTTATATTTTTAATCCATAGCATATGTATAAGGGACTAAAAATATAAATTTATTTCTCCTACCCCCCATCTTAATTACTTCAAAATAGGGATTTTTTTAAGCCAAAATTTTAAAGTGATATAAAATACAATCACCCAAGCGTTACTATACTGAAAATTGCCAATTACTACTGAAATTTTGGTTTTGGTTACTAAATGGATTTTACCAACTTGAGAAGTCTGGGTAATACAAATTGTAAAACTGTACGCTACTGTATTAAGTTTTAAGCACGTACCTGACTGACAGCTTAAAAATAGCACTGTAGAACATGGGCTAATGTATATGTATACATATAGAACTTGCATTGTTCAACTAGCCATTAACATCTAGTTTATTTATTTATTCATATTAACAATGTTTTCGCAATATATCAAGATTGCTTTTGTTTTAAGGTATGTTCTTGGGGGGGGGGGAAAGTAATCTCTTTAATGATGATGTTCAGTCTGCATTTGACAGATATTGTAAAACATTTGCTTAAAAAGCTTGGGATAGAAGATCCAATTTAAAAATATGTTAAATGCATTGTTGCTTTAGTAATACATATATTTTTTTTCTTGTGTTTTTTATAAATTTAATTTCTTC
>NW_022692922.1:730986-734251 GCF_011630105.1 Anneissia japonica | reverse complement strand
TGTATGTGTGTGTGTATATGTATATATGTTGTATACCGTATATATATGTATATATGTATATATGTATATATATACACACACATATATACATATTTGGGTGGGGTGTACTGTATGCACGTAATGTGTATTATGTACATTATTTGTATGGGGAGGGTGAGGGGTGTTTATGATTTATTTAAGCTCTAAATTGTATTTTCTTTAGTTAAGTTCTTTCATTTGTTTAGCTTTAAGTTGTTGTTTAACTCTTTGTTCAGTAGTTTAAGTTTGACTGCGCCACTTTCTTGTATGCTGCCACTGTTGTAAAAGTGTAATGTCAAATAAATATTATTATTAATTATTATTATTATTAATTATTATTATTATTATTATTATTATTATTATTATTATTTTTATTATTATTATTATTATTATTATTATTATTATTATTATTATTATTATTATTATTATGTTGTTAATTCATTAATAATAACGTCACAACTTTTGACTTGACTGGTCAAATTTACCGGTTTCTCGCTTTTGATTAGTTAGTTAAGTTACTTCAATTCTGGTATATGATCCCTATGGACAAAATTATTTTCTTCCTGATGATGTTCGAATAAAGAAGGAAATAATTGAATCACTATATGACTTCTCTTAATCTTTTTGGAGCACTGGATCATGTATATTACATGCATAGATTGACCTTAAAATAATGTTTACCACGTATTAAATATTAATATACAAATCAAACCAAATTGTGTTTTCAATTGAGATAAATTTGAGTTGTTTCCTAAGACCATTATCTGAACTTGGGCGCGACTTGTCTGTAGTCATCTCAGAACTCATTTGGCCCACTGTGTGCATTGTATAATTATCCATAGGGTAAGTGTGAGTGACACCTGGTGGAAAACTTTTTTGGAGGGCCATGAGCTTCCATAAACTCCCGTTTATACGTCACTGGTACATACATCATGTCACATAATATATCTGCACGCCACATGTTTTAAACTATGAAGCATACAGGGACGAAGAATAATCTAGCCAAAACAAGTACCAATCTTAAATGTGTGGAATCTTGCATTATCAAGTCGAAGTCGTCACGCAGAAAATTTAAGTTGTAAGGTGTTGTCACATGTCATTCGCTTTGAATTTTAGACAATTTCAATTCTAAAAAGTAACACATTTCTTTTATAAGCGGCATAACTGATTCTGCAGCTATCCGTATCTAAGACGACGGTACTTTTCTGTCATGAGCGGGATTATTCCTATTGTACTTTGTCCAAATAAGAGCTGTTATGTGCAATAGGTGTTGTGTGAATGCATAACTAACGTTGATTTCAATGAAAATGTACTAAAAAATGTACAACTAAAAGAAATATAGCCTTACAATTACAAATTTATGGAAAAATATTTTCCATCAAAATATGTTGAATAGCAATGTATGCTTTGAAGCCCTACATCACGTCAATGCTATGTGAATTTAGGCCTAATAAAATAATAGCCATGTATGCTTGAAGACCTACATTACGTCAATGCTATGTGAATGTAGGCCTAATTGTGTTTTTTGCACTGTACTTTTAACGCGAGTTATATTCTGGTAAGACACAGGTGTTATAAAATCTAAATGATGGGATGAGTACGTAGGCCAATATAAGTTACATAATTAGTCATTGTTCATCATTACCGTTATTATTTCGGAAGGGCATGCACCATAAATAAATTATTTATTTTCAGAGATGCTTATTTTAAGAAAAGAATCTGTAGCAAGATCTAATCTTACGAAATATCCATTCATCACTAACAATGGAGTTGTCAACATACAGGTCTCATCGTTAATCAGAAATCTAATAAGCTTTGTCCACAAGATACCTATGACGATCACCTAACCATGGAGATGTCAATTCATTTAAGAAAAGACCGTTGATTGAATATCGTGTTTGTTTGTGCGATAAGCATTTCTGAGTCCCCAGATTGATAACATTACATGATTTTATAGGACTTATTTGAAGCCCACTTCCAAATTTTTGTTATGTAAATTGGAATGTAGATTCGTATTGTTGGATTGACTTCCTGCAAAAAAATTAGATCGCTCTCTTGTGTCGTATGGCTTCCAGGATTCGAATATTCAAGTTCTTTATGTTTAAACGTCGTGTTGATAGTTTCGCATTACTTCACTGCACATTCTGTGAACTAGCGGAAAGGTAATTGTCACCACCTTGATATGGGATGCGCAAGCTCAACTCAATTGGCAGATAAAGTGGGTCGGAATAAAGGAAAACCCGACGGATTATTAGAAACTTTTACAGTGGTAGGTTTAGAACAAAAAGTTGGAATTGATAAAGCGAAAACAAACGGAACTGTGATAAAACAAACACGCACAAGAAACATGGTTGAGGAAAATTCAGTCGTCGAACCTACATCAAACCAATTTGTTTGCGAGAAAAAGTATTTCTCCTCGGACTATGCATCCGGGTTAAATTTGACCAATGACAAGGCCACCTGGGCTATATCAGGAATATCAACCATGGAACAGTTTCTCCACGCTAACGGTAATGTATCGAAATGTGACAGAACACCGGTTATAACAGTGACAACGTCCACTCCATTTCCGTCAGATTGCGGAGAGGACTCAGACGATGCGGGATTCAGCCAAGAAAATGATTCAAATCCCTAAGAAACGAAATGCTACAGTCCCATCATAGCAACCATAGGGCAATGCACGGCTGTCCGCCACTCCTCTTAAAAAACATTATACACAAGAATATATTGCGCAAACGAATTCATTCAAATTTACCAGTCAACAACTTCTACGACGAAATAGAAGAACCCTGGATTTAGTACAGCACTGAGGTAAAGTTGGTTTCGTTTTAGTTTAAAATACAATTAAGTGTTATTTGAATTATCGAAAATATTTATAACTACCTAGCCCACTATTTATCAATAATTTTGTATATCTCTTATTTATAGGTCATTTTACGCAACTGGTATGAAAGGAGACACTGATGCTTGGGGTGGGTATAGCGCAGTATGCAACTACCAGCCACCTGGTAACCATGGTGATAGGCCTACAAGCCAGTATGAACAGAACGTTACCATAGAATTATACCACAATAACTAAAACATATTGAAGTAGGGTTATCCTAAAATTTAAAAAAGATAAAAATATGTACAATAGTTACAATTTCTTTTAGAATTTGATAGAAAATAAAGTGTTCATTTTTGTTTGATGCTTATATAAGTTTATGGTCGCAACCCGTACATGTGTTCCTCGGTGGATTACAGGAGA
>NW_022692922.1:576011-730974 GCF_011630105.1 Anneissia japonica | reverse complement strand
CCCCCCCCCCCACTGCCGGGAAGCTGGGTATAGGGTGGAGAGGCGAAGTGTAAACGAAGGATATATGGACATCAGTGACGTATCAGGGGTACTTAAATGCGAAGGGGGGTGGGGATGGGAGCGTGAGGTGTGAGACTTGAAAAAGTAAGGAGGTGTATGCGGATATTTTTAACTACTTTAACGTAATGTTTTGCTTCAATAATTTCCAGTGGGGGAAGATGTGTTTTGGAAGGGAGCTTTTTTGGGAGGGAGTGCATCCTCACGCATCACTACGCCACTGAGCACTGCATATGGTCCGAGGGGAAGGGTGGGGAGAAGTATCCAGGGAGAATAGTGTAACCGCATAGACACAATGAGCTGATCGGGTTCGAGTTAGGTAGGGATGATGGCACTAGACTTGTAATAACGAGAAGACACAGATAACTGGCTTTAAAGTGAAATAAATTCATAAAATCAAGTTAGCAATGTATCTGTACAATGACTGTTTAAGATAACATAAAAGTGTTTGATCCATTACAAGGTAAATATAACAGCGTAAACTTATGGTTCGGTGACAGCAGCGGCCGTGTTCGATCCTGTCAAAGCGGATTGTTTGGTCGGTATCACGCTGACAAAGTTGCTTCTTAGTTCGCGATTCCCAGTCTCTTACTACCATCATCCAATCCTCCAGTCTCCGACTTGGCAATCTTCCACAACCTGAATTTGTTGAGCAGTGAAGCAAGTTTAAGACAACTTCATTTTGACTGTAGCAGGGATAGGACCTGGCTGCTCTCTTTCAGTTAAATTTTCATAAAATTATGTAAAGCATTTTTTATTTTATTTTCTGCACTACAATTATAGCTTTACAGTATTAAACAAAATCAAAATAACAGTATCTGTTATTATTAAATTAAGATAATTTAGGAGCTATGATCCTACAATTTCATACAGTACATTAGGCACATATAGGCCCTAATAGAAACAATTAATTAACTGACTGTTGCGGCCCATATTTAACTATCATAAATGAGCAATGGCTGGGCGGATGCAGGATTCGGTGGTAGGGGTGTGCGCAGATCTATTTTGAAAGAACTGTAGATGGCCAGAAATGACACTTTTATATAGCAAAATTCATCATCATCACATTACCATTAGGCCAAAAAATAAAAATTGTTTGTGTTGGCCACGTTTTTTTTTTGTTTTTTTTCACAGCCTAATATGTGTTTATGCCTAAAACAGTAATTTTGGATTCGCATCGCGTACCATTTAGCAAAATATTATAGCCTTGGCCCCCTAGCATCACCAAGACTATTCCAGCCTTATTTGCTTATAAAAATATTGTTCGTTGTCAAGAAAAAAAAATAAACTGCCGACCCTTAATTTCGTAAAATTTGGGTCGGCCGGGCGTGGCCAATAGGCCTACAAACATATTTTTTGCCTTTATGTACTCAAAAGGAAGCGCCAACAAATTCTCATGATCTTTCATCAGAGATTTTCGACAACACAGAGACCTAATTAATATATGTGTGTACCATAGAAAATAAAACTAAAAAATATTGTTTTTGATGTATTTACTTTACCACTTCAAAGCCGTGAGTCCACAACCATCAGCCCCACCATGGTTGGGGCAGAGGTAAGACAATTTGAGGAAATAGTACCTTTAGATGGTCATATGACACTTTTATTATTATAGTAAAATTCATCATCATCACATCACTATTATATAGGCCTAGTCTAAATCCCCGTTCCGCAACCTTTTTAGCCCATGGCTCAAGTTATAGGCCTATGTTAAGTAATCAGAAGCGAACCATCGAATCCAAAGTCAGTAAATCACATCCGTCGTTTTATATGGACGAGGGATAGCGGGAAGAACCACCCACTTGATTCTTTTGTCAATTGATTAAAAGATATTAGGCTATCACCCACAAAATCACTATAGTGATTTTACATATGTAAAACCCATAAAAATAAAAATAAAATTTTGAGTTACTCATTTAACAAAACCACTCTAAGTTATCAAATTTTTCAATAAGTTAAAGATTTACAAAAATTAATGATCTACAGAAATGTTATAAATTCCTAGTGCTGCCAGAGATTTATGGGTTCGTATGGGGTCCTTCCGGGGGCCTAGAGATCCACACGGTTCAGCGCACACAGTGGCTACCATCAGATTAACCGATAGACACATTAAATTTTAAAATGTTTTCTTATTATAATTTGCAGCTGAAAGCCTAACACGTTGAAATTATCAAAACTACGGTAACACTTTTAAGTTGTCATATCTGAAGTAGAAATCTTTTGATAGTATATTTTTAACATGAAACTGTGATAACGCATAACCAAAGTAAACTGACTCACATATCGCACTACTTTCGTTTACGTAATTTAATTTCGTTTGTCTTCACTAGGGTTAAATAAAGCTTTAACGATCTGAAGAGATAATGCGACCCATCAATTTTTTTTCCGACCCAAGCATTGGGTCGCGACCCGTAGGTTGCGGAACGGTGGTCAAATGAAGCGGCAGCAAATTTCTCATGATCTTTTATCAAGGATTTTCGGCAAACACAGGAATCTAATCAATATAGGCCTAAGTGATTTTACCATAGAAAATAAAACTTAAGAAACACTTTCTTTGATTTATTTAATTTACTTGACCTACCTCAAAGCCGTGAAGCCACACCAACCTCAGCCCCACCATGGTTGGGGCTGAAGTGAGAAAATGTGAGGAAATAGTACGGTATGGTACCTCTAGATGGCCAGAAATGACACTTTTAAATAGTAAAATTCATCATCATCACATCAAAATGAAGCGCCACCAAATTCTCGTGATATTTTATCAGCTATTTTCGGTAACCATAGAGATCTAATTAATATGTTTGATGTACTGTACTACAGAAAATAAAACGTGGTAAAATTTGGGGAAATCATTAAGGTTCAATATTTATAAATATATAAATATATATATATATCAATATATATATAAATATATAAATAAATATATTTAAAAAAATGAACTTATTAATATAAATAATTATAGAAATAAATATACAAATAAATATATATATATATAAATAAATATAGTCCTATGAACATATTAATATATATAAATATATATATACAAATAAATATACAAACAATATATAAAAAAATTAAATAATTATATAAATAAATATATAAACATATATATATATAAATATATATAAATACATATACAAATATATTTTAATCGACATGCATTTTTGTTAAGGACGCCATTCCAGCGGGAATGGAAGTCACGATCTGCGAATGGAATACCAGACCTGACATGAAATTGTAGTCCTTTAGGAGCCGAATTGTTAGAACGATGTTCAAGATAAATAATAAGATGGTTAATAAGATAAATAATAAGATGATATATATATATATATATGTATCTGTATTATAACAACATCTATCAGCGCTGCATACTTTCGGATCGACGATTCGAAAAAGTAACTTAGTCCAAAAGTGTATGTACCGCGCATGACTGGACTACACAAAGCTCCCCGGTGTGTTCTTCATTTGCATCTACTAGGCCAAAGAATATAAGATAGGCCTACGTGTTTGCAAAACTGGATAACCTGAAAAAAAAAAAAAACAAGATGTAAAATGTATGGGTTGCTGGCTCGCTTGGTTCGCATGACTCGCTGGCTTGCACTTTGTCACGACCCAGATACCAGTATGTTGCTATAATATCTACTCTGGCCGTACAGCCTCTTTCATTAAAACCTGGGTCATTTATGCAGTTTATTTAAACAATTTTCAGGCATCTTTTTGACTTATAAAATTGCGGACGAAGGGGACCAACTCCACCGTCTTAAAAAAAAATGTGTCCCCTGCCCATGATCTGCGCCCATGGGTGCATGAGAGTCCATACCACCTCAGCCCAAACATGGGGCTGAGGTGTAAAAATGTTGGGAGTATGAACCTATTGGTGCCCCGAAATTGCACTCTCATATCTTAAACATCTTACAAATAATTCCTACATGGGTTACTGTACACTAGCAGAGGCTGATCCAACATTTTTCTTTGGAGGAGGGGTTACCAAAATGCCAAATGGTTTGAATCAACACCTACCTCAGCCTCACCATGGGAATGTATATAATATGGTCCTCTCATGACGATGGTGTGTTTGATAAACATTTTTTAGACTCTCTTAAATAATAATTTTAATAGATCATCTTACTAGGGTATTACTTGACGGTTAGATAGAAACCATAAATTTCGATACTAATTTAGACGGGTGGGGGCTAAAGCCTGTTTATCCCCCTACCCCACTCTGAAAAGAAGCTCCAGTGTTTTAGCTATTATAATCTCTTACTCTATTATTCTGTATGGATAATAAGTTAATGATAATAATAACAATAATAAGAATAATAAAAATTTAATAACTATAAAGAGCAAATGTGATAACCTTGTTCATTCTATATGGATAGCATTATTAAGTAAATTGAAATAGGTAATCAATGTATCTTAGTTTAAAAAAATGAATAAAAGTCGTCATGTAAAATTGTTGCTTTTAAGTTTTTTCAGTACGGTAATTCGTTTCTTAGCATATATTATTTAGATACTTTGCTGCCTACATATGTAAAAATATTTTCCATATAAATTTTGTTGTTACCTGTGCAATTGATTTAATAAAGATTAATATAAAAGAATGATAATTCTTTAAATTTTTGTTTGATTTACGCATGATGTAAAAGGGGGAGGGGAACAAAAGTCCGGTTGGCCATTGTCTAAGGGGGAAAAGTCCGGGGGGAAAAGTACCAGGGGAAAGTGTTCGGGGGGAGGGGGGAAATTAGTAATGAATATTACTTTTGGCTTTGCAGAATTTATGAAAATTC
Source organism: Anneissia japonica (assembly GCF_011630105.1). Taxonomy (NCBI): domain Eukaryota; kingdom Metazoa; phylum Echinodermata; class Crinoidea; order Comatulida; family Comatulidae; genus Anneissia; species Anneissia japonica. The sequence continues at coordinate 726,133 of NW_022692922.1, read as the reverse complement.
TGTATCTTAAAAGTTGAGGATGTACCGGTAATGAAAATTTTACTTATGTAGACAACATGATGAATAAAAAGTATAGCCGCGTTAGTCTGTACAGTATTGAACTTTTGAGACTAACAATATAGAATTTATTCTTCAGCTTTCGTCCACACAGCGGACTTCATCAGGAGACTGTATGAAGTCCACTGTGTGGACGGAAACTAAAGAATAAATTCTATATTGTTAGTCTCAAAGTGCTGCTGTCATTTACTTTACTTGTATAGAGGGCAGCATAAGTATATTATTAAAGAGTTTTCACCACAGGTTTATTTTCTCCAGTTACTTCTTGGAAATACACCGAAATGGAAAACAAGAACCGGAACATACTGTACAATAGGCCTACCTTAACAATATCAGTGTTTCCTTCAATACTTAATTTGTTTAATATAACTTCTTTTCCTGATTCTTTGATGTCATCTTTCTTTATTTCTAAATATTAAACGCTACATAGTAAATTCTTCTTGCAATTTGTTTTATTTCATTATTGGTTTATTCTAATAGATAAAACTATAATTATTTAAAATATATGAATATACAATCAGCAATAAAAAGACTACTTGTTCTCAATTTGTTGGATATGCCCATCATTCTTTTTATATAGAGAAAACATAAATATTATTTAAAATAGAATTGCTCATAATAAAATGATCAAATATGCTATCAACTACCAATTAAATCTTTGTTACACAGACGTAATACTACAAAAAGAATTCAGTTGATTTCCAGTCAAATTCAGGGTCTATACCTAGCAAAATATGCTATAGAAACAGTACACTTACTTAATTTCTTACCTAACAAAGTAATTTTAGTTTTATTACAAGCGGCAGAATCAAATGACAGAAATAAAAAATCGAAAGGAGGAGGAAATTAAATAATGTTCTTAAATAATACCAATCAGGCATTTAGGTTTTTCATTTCGCTTAGCCTTAATGAATTTATAATTAAAAGCTTGATTTAACGAACTTAAGTGCTTATTTTAATTAGTTTTATTGATTTGCTATCGTTTTGTTTGAACTTTTTTTTTTTAACATTATTAAATCACTTTGAATGATGATAATATTTCAATCTAGGGGCCTAGATTAAGGACCTAACTGGTCAATGGATGTGTCAGTGCGTAGGCCTATCCTACGCAATTCATTGTCTTTCCGTATTATTCTAATGCTTTTATAAATATATAATCAGAACATCATTTTACAGTATTTGTGTTATCTTCGTGACATATAGGAATTTCTTTAGCAACCCCAACCTGAATTAAAATGATTTATAAAATGAAAAAAAAAAACGTTGTGTCCAATGCCTCAAAATGCGAAGAGCGCCCTCGTCAGTAGTGTTTAGTACAAAACAAAATATAAACACGGCAAGTGTGGGAAATACGGAACGGCAAAACATCAATAAAAGTTGTAATGTATGCTATCTTTTAATTTTGCAAAAGTTTTATATAGGTAGTCCAGACCTTGGGAAGTGTTAGGTATAGTGTCAGTGGATATGATTACTTCGAAATTTGAAGTGATATTGACAGCTACCATATTTTGCTACGTAGGCCTTATGAGGTGTGATGTTTGCAATTTAGTAACAACACCACCGCAGTGGTATATTTATCACATTTGTAGGATCTCCTAGATTCACCGAGCCTGCAAGGCATGACATCGATTTTACTAGGTAGGAGATAAGGGCATATCCAGGCTTTCATTATTTGTGGGTTTTTGCAATGTTGTCTCAGTGACTGATTGAGACATGAGTGAAGAAAAGAATGCCGTGTACAATATCCGTCATGTGGTGGTAGGGTATTTGTTTTGTTTATTATTAATTTCGTTGTTGTGATGTCGGCCAGCCTAGCCTAAGGCTTAGTTTTAGTGCACACTAAGTACAGTATTCCTAGTTGTCAAGTCTCAACTGAGGGATTCTTTTAAGTATCCAACGTAAACGTACAGTATGCTAGGATCAGCCGCTTAAAAAAATGGCTGTATAGGCCTAGCTATCCCTGAAGTGGAGTTAGTTATGTCGCCAAATCAAATGTCCCAAACTATCGCAGGAATACATAATTGGTTTGATTCACAATTTAATAGCAAACAAAAATATACTAATTTATTGAGGAAATAGTGGTTAAATTCTACTGTTTTTTACTCATTCATGCATTTCAAGCTACTTTACCTGCTAAAATAGAAAGAAATTGTGATTTCTCGGCCACGTCTGTGATTGGCTGTGAATAGCAAAGTGGAAATCATGAATATCATGAGATAATGAAGCGATGTCATCCAGGCAATGACCAGCAGTGTCACCAGTGTGGCACCAGGAAAAGAGGCTTGAGCCACCGCTGGACAAGTCAAACCCAATGTCGGCCTCAAGTATGCCTGGCTATATCGGTGCATTTTTTATACTTGGGACTTGTGTATTGATAATATGTCTTCTAAAATTTCAAATACCTTCCTTTAAAACTACAAATATGTTGTCAAATGCAACTGTAATGCCGCTATTTGATTATTGTGATTGCATTTGGTCCAATACAACCAATAATCACTTAAAATTCTTCAAAATAGGCTAGGAAGAATTCTTTTATCTGTTGACATTCATACTCCAATTCTTACAATCATGAATGAGTTGGGATGGATCAGATTGGTCGACATGGAATGAACATCTTCTATATTAACTTTCAAATGTCTAAAAGAAAAGGCTCCATCTTACTTATGTAATAAATCTATATTTAATAACAGTAATCACCCTCAATGTACTAGGAATAAGTCTAATAACAACATGATTAAACAAAAATGGAATTGGGTACAAGACAAAAGTACATTTTTATATTGTGGAACTAAAGCATGGAACAGCCTTCCAAATGAAATTAAAACGATATATGATGAACTTTGTATATAGTCTTTTGAAAATCATTTAAACGATGCAGTATATAATTTAACACTAGCTAATTACTCTCTTCTAGACAAAATATTGAATCAAAATTTTACAGATTTTTCTTTTTGCCTTTTCCTTTTCAATTTTGTTGTAAGTTTTAAGTAATTTTGTTTTAGATGCAGTAGTTTTTATATTTATGTACATATTGTTTTTCTTTAACTCATTAGTTTTGTTTTAAGTTCAATTTCTTTGTTTCATTTTGGTTTTCTTTTTACTTGTGATCCACTTGTGATACCAGTGCTACGTCACTGAAAGTGTAATCACACAAAAGACAGAATTAAATAAATAAATAAATAAAAATAATCATCAGTGATAACAGCTTTATATGCCCTAATTTTTTCTAGTTTCTCCACCAGAGCTTCACTGTTGAAAGCTAACTCAGAAAGCATTGTGTAATGCAGCCCACAGCAATTTGTTGTTGCGTTGGGTCTGTGTGAGTTTAACACAGACGCGATGGTTTGTGTTGGGTAGAGTCGCCTCATAGAATATTGAACATGTTTAATATTTCTCACAACAGCTTAAAATGTCCCTTATGTCGTACGACGCTGTCTGAGGTGGCCGTAGAATGATGCCATTTGAGCTGGCCTTATGATCGCTTGGACTTGATGAGATTGTCAAACATTCTTGTCTAATTCAGCTTCCCCCCCCCCCCAGAGCCTCAACTTCGGCATGGATAGACGTTGGGCCTTTTTTAAGTAATGTCATATGTACATGAAAAACCTTTGATCCATTCCACTTTTGAAAACATCAGTTCAGTAATTTAAACACCTATTTGGTAAATTTGCTAAAACTTGCTTTACGTAAATCAAATCTTTTTGTTGTGGCTTAGACAAAAGAAGATTTTAATTAATATTTTTGTGATTTGTTACAAGTTAATAAGTTAGTTGATTCTTTTAAACAAGCACTTTATTATTTTATTAAATATTTTAATTTTTTTCTCCCCAGATTTGGTAACAGATCCATTTATATCTTCAAGTTTCTGTTGGACACATTTCGGTTAGTTAAATTTATATTGTCTATATTTTGATTTAATACTTATATTTTCATTAAAATTTGTTTCAGGTCACATCAGTAGGTATTGACTAAAACTCCTAATTCTGAGAATTGCCAAAGTTTCTGGGCTTCACTCCAGACCTCCATTGGTGCTCTGCCACTACATCCCACCTGAGGCCCCAGGGTGACCTTATCTAGTCTTTCCTCCCCCTCCCACTTATGAATGAGTAAATTCATGAATATCCCCTTTGAAATATTGGAATATCTACCTCTAAATAAATCCCCTACCATCAAATCTAATAATATCAGCATTGATGTTACAATTTCAAAACCAAAATATAAATATACAGTGATTTGCTGTTTAGATAGTACATTCCCCTAGCTGATTGAATAAATTTAATTCTATAATTTGGATTGATTTCAAATGTGTCGTTGGTGGCCAAACCATTAATTATTTGCTTCTCATAAGCTGTTAATAATATTTTCTTTCTTATTGGTATAAACAGCAAGAAATCTCTTATGTTTCATTAATTCATTCAATTAGTTATGTGACTAATGACCTTCGGAATTGAATATTGATTTGTGAGAGTTCATTGCTACGGTAATCTGGTAACTGCCTCTCAAGCCTTTTATTTTCTGAACACTTCATATTTCTGCAACAATGCTAATACTTCAAGTGGACTGTTTTTGTACATTAATCTGTGCTGGTATATCCGGGATTAAGCCTGCTGGACATGAAGTGTAAAATACAGCTGAGCTACCATCTACCATCCTTGTATCAGCTCAGATTCTGCTTATGTTTGCTTCTTTTTCGCTCAAAATGATTGTGTCCTTTTGCGTGGCATACTAAAAATGAGTGCACAAGCCTTGCAAACTCGCAAGCTTCTATTTTCACTGGATTGGTGGGGCTGGGAGTTTTGTGTTGTATGTAAAGTTTAGCCTTTATCATTGATTGTAATGTGTAAATCTGTTGTCAATCAATTGACCATCAATCACCTTTAGCAAGAGTTTTAAAATTATTTCCGTTTAATTACTTTTGTGATTTTCATTCATTTTCACAGTCAACTGCTGGAGTATGGTTTCTGATGTTTTTTACTGACAGAAAATCAATTTTTGAAATTTCATGGTTTGTTGATACTGCTTATCCCCCTTCCCATGTCTTTTAAAAATTCCAGCTTGATATTTTTTATTTTTGTTATGATCCGATGTTGTTTATCTAGAGCATTTTTTTTTATGTTATATTTTTATGTACTACTACAGCGAGTCTACTTTATTTTTATGTGACTGTAACAAGGAGCCTAGTCTCACATTTAATTATGTGACTATAAAGAAATGTTGATGGATAAAATTTTGTGAGAAAAAAACCCCCAAAAATGAACCACTAGAATTTAATGTAGTTTACTATAGAGGGGTTGGTACTATGTAAGTTAGCATGGACTTTATTAATATTAACCACTATTTACTAATTTTATTTTTTTATTTTGCTTGACTTTTGCTTAACTTACATGCCTTGGCGCTTTTTTTTTTGTTGCTATTTCTTGGATTATTTGTTTTCATTTCTTTTTGTTTTGTGCAATGTCTCTGAATATGGGGATATTCTTCAAACTGTTGATTCTGGGTGGTAGAAGTCATGATGGACAAAGTTTATGAAATGTGATGAGGTCATTTAAAAGAGGAAAAAATGAATGCTCTTCATGTGCCTGATCACCACATTAACCGGAGTCTAAGCAATAATAGATTAATTAATCAAATTTTTTTTTTTTAACAAACTATTCAGGTATTTCATCTAAAGAATATTAATCTGGAATTGGTATTTTTCTTTTATATTGAAAATATAGTGTTTATCCAAACATCTGCTTTGAATAAACTCTCCCCTTGAATAAACACCCCCCTTCAAAGCCTCATTTGGAATAAGCACCCAGGACGCCCCGGGGGTTTTTATTTATACCTTGAATAAACACCCTCATGTGACTGTAAACAAAAATAATGGAAGCTCTTCACACTCTATTAATGTTCTTCTCCAGATCAATAGTTAATATATTTGGGTATTCAGTATTTATTGCGTAAAAATCACGTAAAAAAACAATCCATTGCATCATATGCTGAATTGTGTGACTGGAAAAATTTCAAAGAATATAAAATCATTATTAAAATGTAGTGCAATATCAATAAGTCTTTATAGTCTTGCAATAACACATTTTGGCAGTAATTATACGTGAGTATATACGTATCCATTTTACACAAAAAAATAAATGCCTCCCTCGAATAAATGCCTCCTTCGAATAAATGCCTCCCTCGAATATACGCCTCCTGAAAAATCCTTCTCAACAGTAAACGCTCTGTGGTGTTTATTGGAATAAATATGGTATTTGTGTAACTGAAGTTTGTAATAATTTGAAAACATTTAAACTAGAAATCTATGCAGATTAAAGACGAAACAACAGAGTTCAAAAGTATATAGTTCAAAGTGTTCAGTTCTTTAAATTGTTTTTATTCATCACATTACTTTATTTGGTGTAGACATCTTTTCTCAGTCTGTTACTTGTGTTTTATATTTTTGAGTTATTTGCTTTCTTTCAATTGAAATTACTGAAGAATGCAATATATTTTTTTTTCCAATCATTTGATGAATACAGGGGTTGAGCCAGGATTTGCCCAACGGGGGTGGGGGTCCGATGTCCCCAACAGGAAAGCTGATGTACCCGACAATAGCAAAGTGGTCATTGTTGGGTGGGCTTTAAATCTTTTGAAATTGGCTCTGTGGGTGAAGCCACAAAAAGGTTTGATAATGTAGAGGTTTCAAATGCTTATTTAATCGATTTTAGAATTATTGTATTTGATGTTTTATTTATTATTAACTTTAAACTATGAAATTTCTCAAAACTGATCTGTAGGGTCTGTTAGTTCGTCAGAAGGCCAAGTTAATTTATTTATAGATCCAATGTTTGATACAAACACTTTTCAGGGGCTATTTAATCAAACAGGGATTTATTTTTCAACTATAAATTAAGGCTTTTTATCATTTTTTTTGTCAGAAACAAAAGACAAAGTTTGGTCAGACTAAATCTAATACTGTATGTCTGATCAAACAAATTCTTTCTTTTTCATTTGGAAGCCAAACATAGATCTATTTATCATAAAAAAGTCTCATCAAACCATTTATGTTAAGTCCAATGGAAAAATATATCGTGGCTTTGGTTTGTACTGTAAAACACACTCTCGTACTTGAAATGATGTTTTTTCTTTCTTTTTGCGAGATGCTTGCAGTAAGTAGCTATGTTGTATGAAATGTCTTTTTCCTTGACATCATAATGCGTACAGTTTTAAGCATTAAGGCTTTTTTTCATACAATGTTATGTATTGAGATCTCTGTTCAAAATGACAGTATTAAGTGTGTGCGAGATTAAGGCGTAATTCCTTCTTGCAGGAAGATGCATTTTATTTCAACTTATCAGAATCTGAGATAGAGCATTCATTGGCTGTTGGAGTAATCCCCCACTCTGTGTCTGATTGGTCGTTTGCAACAGAGCACTGTTCTCATTTGCAGCATTTAGCAAATTCAGGGAAGGATTCCTGTTGATTGTTGGCTTTAGCCCCATTGAATAGATACAGGGTCAGGCAGAGGCCACTTAACACTGGGACAGTCTCACTTCTTGTGGCTGGCTATTTGTTTGTTGTCTGTTGGTCGGTGCTATAGCACATCACCCAGCTGATCGCGTCATTAAGGTACTGTAAGATCTAAATTATATATTGTATATTATATATATGTATATGTAATTAGTTACTTTTTTACTGAATTTTGATTTTTTTAAATTATTTTAATAATGTAATTAATAATAATAAGTATATTTTTGTAGTATTCCATATAATATTTTTGTAATTTCAGTATATAATGTTGCCTATTATATATTGTATTCTATCTTTTTATCTAAAGCGCATTGAACAGAAATCTGAAATAAATATTATTATTATTATTATTATTATTATTATATATATATAATAAATTAATAGCTAGTAAATTGTTAAGTATAACATTAAAGTTAAAATTAGTTTAAAGTTAACATTTTTATTTTTTTTAAATTAATTTTGTTAAATTTGTTAAGTCATTCTCCATTACTGTGTGACCTGTAAATATAAAATTAAATCTCAAGAGAGATTTTTTCTCCAATAATTATTTGCATTCAACAGCAAGTGAGAACTCTCACGATAAGCATAAGCCCTGTTCACATTGGATAAATTTTGACCAAAAGAGAAAGTAGGCCTAAATACCTTTGATAAATTTGAACTGTTCACACTATTGAAGTACCGGTACTTAGGTTTTACCGAGTCCATGGCTAAACGACCAGTAGATAAGATTTGTGTGGTCAGTCTAATTGTAGATACATTTTGTAAAGGTTTTGGCCAAATTGACCAGGTATATGGTTAGAATTAAAACAGGACCTAAGTCTCTATGCGATGCCAAGTGATTGGTGTGGAGCATGTTGGGTGAAAAAATCCAGGTTGCTGGATTTCAACCAGAGACCCTGGAATTGGATTGGAAAACAAGCATTTTAACCATAAAGTTCATTTCACAATGAAAACTCAGTCGTCACAAATGTCATCAATAATTTTTTATTTGACTTTTTTTTTCATTCTCTTTAATATTGAGAATGCACCTGACCTTGTTTCTATTAGAGGTCAATACTAAGCATTTGTTTTACTTTAAAAAATAAATAATATATTATACAACTGTCATGGAATTTTCCAGAAATATAATATTCCTTTTTTTCTTTTAGTTTACTTTATTTTTTGTACCATAATGAGATATTAAATTTATTCACTATTACCATATTGCATGATCTCTAAATATTATCATATTTTAAATAATATAATGTTGGCATTGTTGACGACCACTACATATTTTGTCTTGGTTTACAGTAGTCATTTTTTGACCTACAATATTTGCATAACTACAACAGCAGAGTACAAGGCCTTATTTTAGCTGTGCATTATTGTAGCTAAGCATACTGTGGACCGCATCAATATATAGGGATTAATATCTCAACACTAGTATCTGCACTGTTTATTATTTGTGCAGTTTCTTACTCTTTACTACTCTTGCTGGTTGATATTAAAAAATGCAGTAAATAAAGCTTGTAAATTACAATCAACAATTTTTGAATTCCTTACAATTGTATATTTAAGCCAGTAGCCTTCAATTCAAAATTATTTAAAGATTTATTCTTTTTTTTGTATTATATAACACTAAATCGATATTGTTCAGGAATGTATTCTTTACATAGACATTTAAATTGTATGTAATCACTGTAATTATTTAAGTTATAGGAAAATGTGACCGGCTCTGGCAAAACCCTCTGTTTGTCGCAATTCCTAATTTCTCACAAGCACTCAAAATTTTTGTCTCGTCAATTTATACAGTACTATAGTAGCTATAATAAGCTTGTGAAACAAATGCAATGTAACATATGGTTATATAACATACAGTATACACTGACTGAATTAACTATTAGAAAAGGAAAGCCATCATGGGCTGAATATGGTATAAACTGTTTAATCAATCATTGATCCCATATGTGATATACTGTACTATATTTAATTGAAATCTTTTTTTTGTTTTTTTTTTGTTTTGTTATTTTTTAATTGAAATAAGCTCAGAATTCAATGTTGTTATGTTTGGGTCAGGGCAAAGTGTAGATAGCTCCTCTTATCAACCAGTGAATTAATGAATTAATCAACCAATCAATTAATCATTTTTCTAATCAGTCAATCAGCCATTCAACAAATAATTTATTTATTTAATTCAGTCACCGAAACATCTAATAAATTTATAACAATAGTGACAACAAGACGGTTGAACTAATCCAGAATCAGGGTAAAACATTTTTCAGAAAGTTAAAAAACTCCAAAACATTCCTTCTTATGGTTATGTAAAACACATGTCAAGCATGTTTTGCCTTAGTAGGTTCTACATTATATATTAATAACCAGGCATTATAGCTATTATTATTATTATTATTATTGTAATTATTTAAATCTTTTGTTTTTTAACCATCTCTTTAGGTGCTGTTTCTTTCCACTGTTTTACAACTATGGCTGATGGTGGTTATCTACCAATGGATGCTGCCACTCAAGGTGATTCACCACAGACAATGCGACCAAGATGTAACTCGTACGATTCGTACTCTGAGGCGGTCCATCGGCAGATGGAGGTCGTGTATGCCCAGCACAAGCGTGTTTACAACCAACTCCAGAAAGATGAAAAGTAAGTCACATTAGCATATGATAATATTATTATTAATGCTAAAATTAATGAGACCAAAATATTATAATTATTATCCAATAAATCAATAAAAATGTGAATCACATAATCAGTTAATTAGTTATTAAGGCAATCAATCAATTAAATAAATACTGTAAATCATTTAATCATATAATTTAAATAATCATCTAATGAAAGAATGAGTGAATGAATCATAATCAATCATCAATAACCTATCCTCATTTATGGCTGTGAGGTCTGGGGGTTTCAAAAATTAGAGCAGATTGAAGTGTTTTATAGAAGATTTTTGAAAAATATCTTAAAACTAAATAAATCTACTCCCAACAGTATGGTCTTGGGTGAAGTAGGTAGATCAAAATTCCAAGTGACAATTGAGAAAAGAATATTAATTTTCTGGGTTCGTATTTTGGAGGGTAAACAGAGTAAACTGTCAAATATTATGTTTAAGCTGTTAAAGAGATTACATGATCAGGGTACATACATTTCAAAATGGACAAGTAAGATTAAAAGTGTACTTGACAATTGTGGTATGTCCTATGTATGGAATGAATGTAATTATCTAAATAAAAAATGGATAGTCAAAAGCATTGGATTACGATTAGATTATGTATTGAAACAAGATGGCTGTCTGATTTAAACAGTAATAGGATGTGTGAAAATTATAGAAATATTAAATCCGAACTTGAGTTCAAACACTAATCATGCTACCCAATAAGGATAGAATTGATTTATGTAGGTTTAGATGTGGTAATCATAAGCTACCGGTTCATAAAAGATACCTCTGTCATGATATTGATATCAAATGTATGCTATGTAATCTTAATAATGTGGGTGACGAATTTCATTACTTATTTGTATGTCCACTGTTAAATATTGAACGGGAGCGACTTATAAAAAAGTACTATTACACCAGACCCAATGTCATGAAAATGTACCAGTTATTTAACACAAGTAATAACAAAGAGTCTAATCTCGCCAATTTTGTTTCGAAAATTATGAGCTTATTTTAGTTTTGTACATTCTGTTGCGAAAGTGTGGTGTCCGCACCTCGTTAATTATATATATTTTTGTTTCCAAGAAGCTGAATGTTCTCTCTTACCCTGAAAGAGGTCCGTTTAGAGAAATAAAGTCTATTGTCTATCAATCAATCAGTCAGTCCTATTATCTAATCAATCAGTCATCCAATCAAAGATTCAATCAACATCCAGTGGTAGCCACTGAGTGTGCTCTGAATCATGAAAATCATTGGTTCCTGGTTCGATTCTATTACTGCTCTTCTTGTGTTCATAAGTTGTACATCTCCATTAGAGAATTGTGTACTTCTTCTAATCATTCTTACCTTAATTATGTTAATTTAAAGAGGTAATAAATTTCCCTGATCTGCTTACGTCATTTGTATAACCCCTTGTTGTGGATAAGCCTCCAAGTATTTTTTTCCTAATTAGGCAGATGGAGCCTGAAGAAAGGGGTTTAATGTACACTTAATGTTATAATTAATTATTAATAATAATGGTACAGTGAATCATAATAGTAATCGTAGTAATGGTAACCAAAATATATGTTATACCTATAGATGTTAATTAGATCTATTTGTGTTTTATTTATTTTTTGAATAATTTAGATAAGGCCTAAAAACTATATTGTATGGAAGTAAATAAGTGTCTTATGAATGAATGAATATACACCACAAAGATGACATATTCTAAACCAAAGATCTCTTCATACTAATAACGTTTTATGCAATAAGTTTATGTGATTTGCACATATGGGCATAATGATCTCATCATTTCACACCCATATGGGTATGATCATGGGTCTTTATCACATGAAATTTAATAATCTAGTGTGGACAGAGTTAGACATTAAAAGAAAAGAAGGGTGCAGAAGCCTGCAGGGATATTTGTAGATTCTGCCCTTCAAATCACATTGCCCAGTGGCTCTAATCCTAATTTCTCCTATCTAACCAACTCGACTTCATTATCAACCCTATTAATGGGTTTATAAAGTGACGCATAGTTTATTTCATCCTTTTAAAGTGTTGAGTCACAGAATTTAACAAGCGAAGACAGTCAAATGCTTAAAACATTATTATACCCATTGGTTATCAGATCCATAATATAAGCAAAGATGCATTATGTGCACCCTCACGCTTCTCTGGGGAGAGAGTAGATATGCCAAAGGACATGAATGAATTACACAGCCTTGGGATTCCAAATAGTGAGCCTAAAAAGCTTGAAGAGTTTGCACCACAACCACAATCACTCACATGTGCGAAATTGTAGTATATGGTTGAAAATCGGTTATGATAATGTTCTTGTGTTCACCTGCTCTGCTTTTAGTTTGTTATCCTGGTCAATAGATGCAGATTCATATTGTATTGTAATTAGCTCTAATTAGGGGAATGTCATTCATGTCAATTAGTTTACAGCATGTACATTATGAATTATTCAGCTGAACAGAAAATAAATTCGCCTTCTTGTGGGGGGGAGGAGGGGAGGGGAGGGGCTTTTATTTAAGTGGAGTATTCTGTTGTGATTGAACTAGACATAATAATAGTGATGGTATGCTTTTACTATATAGAAATTATAACTGAGACTTAGTATACAGTACCTAAGTATATCTGCACCATTTCTGTATCTATTTATTTATTCTTTCTTTATTCTGAAATACACTTTCAATACAATGTACTGGTTTCCAAAGTGGTTCAGTTTGACACACAAAAGTAACAACAATTTTTAAACATAACTCAACTAATTAATGTAAAACAAGAAATTTTCATTGTAGAATTTAATTATGTATTGTTATACAGAACAAAAGTAAAATATGCAATCAATAAAAGTAAATTAATAAATGTAATATAATGTAATATAAGAGTTTATCTTTAAATTTTACATTTGGAATTACAGAATTAATTACAAAATCTAGATATGCATGCACTAAAATGTAAAAGCAGGAGTGAATTTAAGGAAAGTAATAGTAGTAGATAAGTTTGGTTGGAGTACGCTTGCTTGTACTGCACTCATCTATTTATTGTTGGTGTGTCAAGGCTCACCTTATTTCCCGGGTCAAGGGATCGAACACTTTATGAAAAAATAATCATCTCCTTGGGAGTATTAAAACATGGCAGTTAATATGGCAGTGAAACCAGTGTTTGCTGTATGCTCTTGGGTGGAGGGAGACAGCAAGGATTCAAATGCTTCGACTAAGCACCCAAGTGGGCAGTCTAAAACTTGAGCCCAAAACTAGTGGTCTTACAATAAAAGCCTAATTCCATACTGTATAAAATCTCCAAATTTAACATTTCTCATTCTCACACTGGGACATTAAACATACCAAGATAAATGTATATGGATAAAAGTTATGACCCCCTTCAGTTGTTGTGTAGGAAGTGTTTCGCTTTACTCAGTAATATTGAGCCTTTTGCATGGCGACATTGTTACGTAAAACATAATGACGTCACTAAAGTTTTCATCCTCACGTGGATTCTATTGCAGGTCTTAATTTGGCCTAATCTACATATGCAGAGAAGTAGGACTCCCAGTAGGAGGGACACGCATGAGTGATTCCGTTCTAGCATCGCATCGTCAAACAAATCGAAAGCTCCCTAATATATTGTAAACATCAAGATAATCTGATTTGATAATTAAAACAAAATAATGTATTATGATAAACAATGGCTCTGATAATAGGATTTTAAGGTAACTGAAAATAATTATCCACCTATGCATGTAATAGCTCTTTGATCGCTATATAACATTGTGGAATTTAGAAAGATGCTAAGTACCATAAAACACAATGACATTATTAGACCTATATAATCTGGAGGTAAAAAGCTAATAAGTGATGTAAAAATGGTTAAAAACGGATAACAATTTGTGACGATATAATTTATATTTTCAGTCCAACATGCATTAGAGTACAGAAAGATTACTGCATCTTTTCCTAGGCATATGCTTCCTAGGCTACGCATAGGATTAACATAGTCTACACGTAGTAAATGCGTAGGAAAAACCTAGGGTTTGCGCACGCGTTGGGTATGTTACACCGCACCCCTGTCTTTCGTACGTAGCTAGCTAGGATATCACCGTCTCACTACAGGTAAATACTGGCCATCAAATGAAGGTCAGATATCAATGAACAAACTTGCGCGAAAACACGATGACAGTTGGTGAAGATATAATTTATATTTTCAGTCCAACATGTGTTACTGTAAGTTTGTCAAAACATTGGAATTTTAGCTGATTTGAAGGCTTTAGTTTTTGACAACATGCGTCTGATTTTGCCAGATTTGGTCACAATTATGTATGATTAAATTATGGTAATTATTAAGGTAGGGGGTGTTAAATAATGTAAACATCTGTACTGTATAAGTTAGCTTACAATAACTATCTACAGTAAGGCTATAAAACAGTATCTTGATTGAGTAATAAATAATAGCTATAAAAAATATTTCATGACAAATTACCATTTTGATTGATGTAACCCTGGTGAAATTAGTGGTTTTGGGTCAAACCTTTAGTCACAATATACACATTAATAAGCGGACACAAATGTATCGCTGGTCTTGGAACCCTGTGAACCAATCCAATGTTGAACCGACCCAAAGAATATCGAGCGTTTGCCATTAATAATTGCCGAAATCATATGTGTAAGGAGGTCATGGCAATATAATTTCTGTAATTGGTTACATCTCTAGCAATTAATGAAGTGAATTTCCTAAACCAATTAATTTTGAATTAAAGGTTAGCAATAGCCCATAAATTATGTCAACTGAATCATTTGCTACAACCAATGATGTATTCTGTATGTTGCATTTTTATTTATTTATCTCATTTTTTTTCATTATTATCCGATAGTGAGTAACTCTTTCAGGATATTCTTTTGAAGTTAGGAAATAGAGAAGTAGGTTTTGATAGGAGTTGGACCCAGAATTCTAGATTTTGAAGGCGAGCATTTCATCCCATTAAGTTACTGTGCAGCTTTACTCATTAAATATTTCCAATAGGCCTAATACTACCTTTTTATCTGTAAAAGCAAATGCAGCAATGATTTATGAATTCTGCATCACATTTCCATGTGCCATAATTTTCAGCCTGAATTGGTTGTGAGTCCCGTGTTGGTCATCTAGTGGTCTTCGACAGTATGTCACTCTCCACCCAGGACTATGGGTACCTGGTAGGTTGTGTGAAGGACCTTGGAATGAATTCGGAGCAGAACTAACTACAGTAGCTTAGAATTAGGAATATTCCCTTGGAAGTATGAGATGTTTTAAATTTGTCATGGCTTTTTGTTTATTTAATAACTGTGGAGGAGGTGGGGATAATCATTTTCTATGCATTGGAACACTTGCCTATTATAGTAGGTGGCACATAGTACTATTACCGTATATGTTATAGTTTTTTTTTTTAGTAATTATGTAATTGTAGTTTTAGATGAGAATGAGGCTAAGATAATAATAAGCAATTAGTAGAGCTGCACATAGTACACTATAGGAAAATTACTATACAAAAATTAGATTTAATGCTTGAAAAAATGTTTAAATGCAATAAATTTAACCTAAGTATAATAAGTTTCAGATATTGTAGGATGCATGCAGCTTTATAAGTTCAATTGTCGTCTTTTTAATGATGGACTATTTTTTATTGTGTTTTGATAGACATTTGTCAAAGAATTAAACATTTTAAAAATAATTTCAGAAAAAAATGTAGGCTTTAAACACTTTTTGTTCAGTGCAGACAGGTAAAATGATGTGATGATTTCACATCTAGGTCTAGGCTTTGTCGGCCTCCTGCTGAGGCCTACATCTAATTTTGTTCCTTGATTCTTAGAATATTCTTATTAAATGTTCATTCTTTAGTTTATTAGGTTCCATTAATTCAAAGAATTCCTTAATTTTTCTTACTCAATATTGAATTTAAAGTAACTTCGGGTTATAACCAACCTTGTTTTACGAAAGTAATTTTTCAGTTGACTTGTCAACCAATGACAATTGAAGCCTAGAATTCATCGCTGTGTGATGTACAAGTTCAATTGATCGTTTACACACGAACCTAAAAAAAAAATCAAGCCAAGTGTAAAGTGTATACTATGTGAAAAATTATTGTACTGAATGGTAAATGTAACATTGGTAGTTGCAGGATATCACCATTGAATTATACTAAAATTAGAATTTAAATAAAGTGAAAATGATGAAAAATAGGTGGTCTTTACCTGTTTTCTTTCTAACTACACTTATGTTTGGCATTTATATATAGTGCTTTCCATATCTGAATAGCTTTACAAAATTCAAATTACCCTGGTCATTAAAAACAGTAACAATCCATCAAAGTGCAAACCTTTTTTTTTGGTCCTTGGGGAAATTGCTGCCAATGTATAAATAACCAGCACCAGGGGCAGTGCCAGGAATTCCCTGAAGAGGGGTCCAAGCTCCCAACAAAGGGTCCACATTTCTCCTCTCTCCCCCCCTCCTCCCTTTGAAGAAGCCAAGCAGCTCTTCCCCCCACCCCCACCCACTTCAGGGAAAAATTGTCTTGATTACGCTATTCTTTATTTAAAAAGGATAATTTGATAGAATACCATGTTAGGAGGCCCCCTATCGGGGGTACTAACCACCTGTCGGAAGTTCCAGACCCCTCTTGGGGAAGATCTGGTGCTACCACCTGCAACCTATACGATCGCGATAATATACACACCTCACACATACGGTACTGCTCGCACTAAAGAGTTTAATCCCTACAATTTGACAGATTAGTATAAACCATACCTGAACTTTCGGTGGTTGACATTTCATTTTCCCCGACAACCTTGCTGGAAATTCCCCGAGCGGGGAGTCCAGAGGTCCCCAACGGGGGGGTCTTTTGTCCCCTGGACCCTCTGCTAGCGCCGCCCCTCACCAGCACATGTGCGTGGTAAAGTCAACATATAGTATAGTATTTAGATACCCATTATTGTACTTGGGTGAATTTAATGTACATTTGGGCGGAGAAATGCAAATGTAGATACAGTGCCTTGCCCTAAAACTCAAGCAAATCACCTACTAGGAATTTAAACCTTAATTTATAGCTGACAGACAGAAGCGCTCTGTGTGACCAACCACTACCACTACAGAACAATTACAATCAAGAAAAAATGTAAACCTTAAATATTTGTCTTAGTTTTTGTCAAATCTTTTTGGATTTACATGGGAGTAGGATGCTGGGGTAGGTACTTGATTGTTGCCATCTCCTGAATTTTTATTTAGGTTTCATTAATTTTGTTAGAGACAGGATTTCTAAAAAGTTAGCCATTAATATTATATGCCATATTCAAAGAAGTAAAAACCCAACAGAATACTGCACTATTTTTAAACAGAAAATTGAGAGTATAAAACTTACTTTTGTTACTGAATGGTGGTATTGATGAAAATATAGGTTGAGTAGTTAGGAGGTAACATTGTAACAAAAATCGTAGTGTATGGCTTCTAAGGTGAATACACTTTAAACAAAAATATTATTTACAAATTGAACGATTTTAATTATGACCTATATATTTTTCTTGCGTTCTTTTACATACTTTAAAACTCTCAATTCTTCGTTTTTAATGATGCATTGTGGAATTAAATAATCGTTCTTTAAATAGCTACAAGGAACAAGGCCTGCAGTTGTTTTGATGGGACAAGTTTTTGAAGTGCAAAGTTTATTGGAACGCGATTAGTGAGCTCTACACAGTTGCAACAACTTTGAAGTGGGTCAAGATATTTTTTTCATTACCATTTTCATTACTGATAACAATTGATAAACAAAGAGTCTAGACAGACCTAGCTGTAAAAATATTCTAACAATAACTTGCCAGTGCAGTGTTACTGTTGTTATGGTGTATTTGACTATAAGGCCTATAGTCATCTGTATAATTTGAATTCATACCATTCTGGAATTACTTGGCAGTGAGAAGTGTGGCGTCACACTTGGGGCTGAGACAGGGAATAACACAAAGACCACTTGGAGGCCCCAACCAAAATAAGTAAATAAATAAAAGTTATTTTAAAAATTAGGCTGTTTGGGAGTAGTAGTGCAAAAACATATCAAAATGTGCATCAAATAATTGTTGTGCTACTCCTGTCAAAGCATATTCACAGGGTCCTGGACCAAATAAAATAACAAAAATTAATTTTTTAAATTGTTTTGAAGAGAAATTACAGGGGCCACAATTCTCTTTGTCCAGGACCCATAACTTTTGCATGAAATTGCATTTTAATGGTAGAATTAATTGGATAAAATTTAAAATT
Organism: Anneissia japonica; assembly: GCF_011630105.1. Lineage (NCBI taxonomy): Eukaryota > Metazoa > Echinodermata > Crinoidea > Comatulida > Comatulidae > Anneissia > Anneissia japonica. The sequence goes on along the minus strand of NW_022692922.1, from coordinate 707,654 downwards.
CATAATCATAGTCAAAGTTTTATTTTATTTTTTATTTATTATTTTAAATATTTAGGGGCGCACAACATAATATGTGCCAAGGATTGTCAATAGTGAATCATGACTGTCATACTTGTTGGTGACAATCCTTTACACAAGACAAACATACACACACGATTGTTTACACAAACAAATGTTTAGCTTATAAGGCGAATATCAAGTATAAGTGGCGACTGTCCATGATAGATTAAAAGTTGTCAACTAACGCACATTCGTATACATAGAAATTAGTAGGTTTACTTTAAAAAAAAAAAAAACATGCATTTTAGGTTCTAACAATTTTTTTTTGTTAAAATGCTATTGGTCAAAATGTTAATATGCACGAAATGTTGAATATTTTGCGAACTTGGAACTTTAGACTCTTCAACGACAATGAAGTTGAAGGTGATTAAAACTTGAGCATTGACAATGCCCTAAAAATACACGTAGGTCTTTGTTGCCTTTAGTATGTGTTTCGGTCTGTCTTGTACAATAAGTCAATATGTAGATTGAACTGCACATGCTTGTATCAAGGGGAATCGACATAAAAAACATACACACAATGTGGAGTGGAGTTGAATAGCTTAGTGGTTAAGATGCTTACCTTTTAATCCTAGTGTCTTGGGTTCAATTCCTGTAACAGCAGGACTTTTTCTCACAACTAAAACAACTCCACTCCCTAAGCTTCATAAGAGACTTCACTGATGAAATCATCTCGTTATTTCATTTATTTAAGAGGGCGCCTGAATACCAAACGACCTTCTAGGATATGCTGGAAGGGTCATCCTTACAAAAATGTGGTTTTGAAAAAAACCAACAACATGGGTTTATGTCAAGAGATATAACAATGGATGATGTCACCATTGACTTTAATAAAATTAGAATTTGAATAAAGTGAAAATGATGGAAAATAGGTAGTCTCTACCTGTTTTCTTTCTAATTACACTTATGTTTGGCATTTATATATAGTGCTTTCCATATCTGAATAGCTTTACACAATTCAAATTACCATTAAATCAAAGAGTTGTAAGTTATATTTTGGTGATGTTATTAGCAATTAAAGAGTTTATTGCTACTTATTAAGTAGATCTATTACAGTTCAAAACACTGTTACCCCCCTCCCCCCCAAAAAAACCCCCAAAAAAACAAAAAAACAAAAATCCTCAGAAACTCAGTATATTTACCAGTATTGTATTCACCTCCAGCTGAAGTCATATTATAAATAAAAAAACTATAATGGAAAGTTTCTAAATCCTAAACTTTTAATCTGGCAATAAAATGAGATCAGATCATCATTATTTATATAACAAGTGCCTAGCGTACCTTGTGACTTGGAAAGCTTGGAAAGAATTATAAAGCATTTTGTTTCGGTTTGTTAAGTTTTCCTTTATCGTCACTTAAGCCCCTTTTTATGTTAGTGTATTTTTTATGTCATTTTATTGAGGATGCTAAACTGATGTGCACAATTGCTATGACATTTATTGGGACATTGGTCTACATATTCGTGACCCTTATCTATTCAACATAAAAATGAAAAAAAATCACACAGTCAATGTACTGTAAACATCATTTCATTAATATCATAATATGTTTTCCTTTTTTTACATGTACTTCAAACTAGGAAAAAGGATGAATAGTTGAATGGAAGATTATTGATTGCTTTCTGGTTATAACTGAGTTACATAATTTGTTATAAATATTAGTGATTTGCAGCTTACAATTAATAGGTAAATCCTCATGGATTCCCTTTTATAAAATTTCAAACTTCAAACAGTTTCTTATATTTTGATTTTCATGTCATTGTTTTTGGAATATACAGTAGAAGTCTTAATTTAAATATACTGTCTGTTGTAGAATCTAGAAACTGTCAAAATCAAATAACAACATTAAATTGCTGATTTAATAATATCAAGTAATGACTTTCAAGGTAACACAGATCAAAATAATTCATTTTTTGCTGACAAATGTTTTACTAAGAAAAATTCTTAAATGTTAATCCTAGTCAATTTAAATGTCTATGCAAAGGGATATATTAACTGTATTACTACATCTGCTAATTGGCAAGGAACAGAATTTCTAAATCTAATATTCAATGGAGGGCTGATAACCTACTTAAAAATAAAAAACAACCAAATGGTGAGGGAAATATTTTCTAAAATCCAATTCCAACATACAGAGTAAAGAATTTGTATATTTTGAAAGGATAAGAGTTTTTGGTTATAAAACACCCCTGAGAAAACCCATTAAGTCGGAATGAAGACTTGATTCCAGTGGGATTTCTCTGGGGTGAATTGGACAGTACACTGGGAAGCATTCTCTAACATTCTTTGGAAGAGCTGCATTCTTTAACATGTGGAAGTGGTTTGGCGCAGCGGGAATGGTTTGGTTTCCAAACCTCGAGGTCGGGGTTTCAATCCCTCGCTGTGTATTTCACTTGTGTCCTTGAGCAAGACACTTTATCTGCATTGCTTCTCTACCCAGGAGTATGAATGGGTATCTGGTGGGGTTGCCTGCTCCTGCACTGATTACCAGCAGCAACACTTAAAGCATGTGGACCAAATGACTAGGGAACAGAACTGTGCTTTATAATCGCTAGGAAGAGGCGCACGTGTCAGTGACAGTACCACATGAGCAGTACTGTACACAGAACCAATGTTTTTTACCAAAACATGGTGCACTTTTGAAACTTTTATTTCAGCTCTCCAGCTTAAGCACAAGGAGAGCAGTTAATTAAATTTATAATCTTTTTTTAAGCATTGTCGCGCTATATAAGTACAACTTATTATTAGTATAATCTTTATTTAAGCATTGTCGCGCTATATAAGGACAACTTATTATTAGTATAATCATCATTTAGATGTGATGGATAAAAATAACATTAATTAATTGATTAAAAAACTATTTTAATTTTTTTAATTGAAATAATTATTTTTCATATCAATGATGTTTATTAACTTTTCTTTTTATTCAGATTCAGTATCAGGTTTAGGTCCTTGTGGAAATAACAGTACAGTATTTGCCATCCATGAAATTCTAAATTTGGAATAATGACAAAAAATAAATCAAAATAATGATTTGTTTAGGTTCTTGAGCTGTATGAGGATTGCTACTTGAAACCTCAAGAAAGATAAAAAAAAAAAACCAATTAAATAATTCTAAATTTTGGCATATTAGGACTTCTGCTGATTTCAAGTTATCCAGCCAAATTATTTTCAATATTAGGATAACTTTGAAAAGGCAGTTTTGTCGTTACCATTTTTGCCTACAGGCGAAATATCTATTAATACAGAACATGAAAGACGCCAGATGGAATCTCCACTCCTGGCATTGTATAAGTCACAAGGTAACATTAGTTACTCAATGGTAGATACTTAATGCCAGCGGCAGGACTAGAGAACTTTTATTATATTTGGCAGTAGTGTACGCTGCTTTATGACAATGTTCTTCTCTCATAATCGGCTTGCCTCATTTTTTGTTTGTGTGCGTACGTGTTAATGGAGAACGTCGCTGTTAAATGTAAAGCTGTCCCGACTGAGGCCATGTAACATAATGTAAATAGATAACATATGTAGGGTTGTCTATGCCACCTCTTACTATCTCAAAGGGTAGAGGACATTGTTCATTCTATTTATGACCATACTTTGGATAGCTTATAGATGGTATCATGAGAGTGCAATAATGGTAATCCCCACACAGTTGCATAAATTACACATTTATTACTAAAACAATGATTACCCATTTGCCTTACAGAACAACATTTGTGACCCAAGCTCACAAAAGGGCTGTAAACTCGCACTGCACTGTATTGAGAAACAAGCCTCTATAGCCAGAATAGGCAAACTATAAATTTGTGTAAATTGGGTTTTTGTGTAATAAATAAAGTATAACTATTAATCTTACTATTCCTAAAGTTTGAGTTTAAAATTATAACTGTAAGAGGTAAAATTTAGCCATTTTCGGATGGGAGCTAGTGAAAAATGAATAGAAACCTGCCGCAAATAAAAGCATTTTTCTCAAAACTTGATTTAAGAAAGTTGATAAGATGACGATTATTCAAACGGTCATAACTTTGCTTCCAGACACCCGATGGAGTTCATTTAACTGTCATTTTAAAGTAAATGATAGGTTCTATGCCATTATAACAAAAACTCATTTTAGCCTGAGGACGAGTTTACAGCCATTTTGTGAGCTTGGGTCACATTTGAGTTATTAATTCCAAGTAGAAATCCTTACATCTACTGTAATTGTTCATAAAAATTTGTAATGTATGATTAAAAAAATTCCCTGGTACTGTGCTAATATCTTTCACAAATCTTAACGGAAGTACAATATGTTAATTACTATTACACATCCAAAACCCTGGAATAATATTTCTCTTAAGTTCTGTTAGTATACTAACATTTAAACACAATAGGAAGTTTAGTTATCTAAACGTGTACCTGCAATATTAGTTGTCTTAGAATTATTAAAATAAGTAGTCCAACTGTTTAATTAATGTATCGAAACAAAGGTATGTTGCATTATTATTTTTATTATAGAGTGCCCCTATAATAAATGCCATGCCTTTTTGTACTGTAGTCTATTGAATATGGAATATAAAGTATCCAATATTCACTCATTATCTTTGAGTAGCCTCCTATTTCTAACTAATGACAATATGAATTGTCATCTGCATAGTTTTACTTTAATGGCATGATAGTTTTTTTTATTTTTTTTATGAAGGCTTTTGACTAATTGGCATTTCAACCTGTAACCGCAATACTTGAGGATCATGTGACGAAATGTAATTATAGGTGGTCATTATTACCGTTCAGTTGATAATTGTTCAGGAAAACTGTTCTCATTTATGTTTAGCACAATTTGGTCATTAACATGTACTAAAAAAATGTTGTATGATATTATAGCTGTGTGTTATTTTATTGTCATTCCAGTATTGTTATTAATCAGGTTTTTTTACAAGCATTACACTCACACCTTTCCCTGCCACATTATATTACAGCCCTACACAATAGAACAGTTCTTGTAACATTGTTAACACTTCATTGAAAATTGTTCTAATTTGTAATTTTTATTGTATTTATTATTCAATTATTAATACTAATATATTACTATAATAATGTTCATTAATGATGTGATCTTATTAACATTTCAAATTCACTAACCACATACCCAAAGGTTACTCTTGCTAGGCTACACAATAAAGTAATGATTTTTCACTATTAACATTCAATTAAAAATTCTACTCTTTTATATAATTATCTCTTGTAATATAATTCTATATTTACAATGGTGCTATACTGTAGGTCTATATTATTTGTAATCATTTTAAGAAAATGTTTAATAAATTGATGATAATGTTATCATTTTTACTTAGCCATAACCATAATACCTGGAGGGGTCTTGAGTCAAAACAGTAAAATCCATTTCTCATATTAAAGATTCAGTTCACAAAATGTGAATTACAGTACACTGTTTTTAGTTATTAAATTACCAAGCATCGTATAATATTCAAAATGAAAATATGTTTATTTTATTATGTATGATTTCATAATTATTATTTGATATTGTACAATCAGTAATAATATTTCTAACTCTTATTAATAGTTGTAATTAATTACATCTATGATTTTCCTGATCTTTCTCATTTTGGAGTGTCGTGTAACATTATTTCCTGTGATACTGTGTGATCTATAGAACATTACTAATTGTTGTTAATAATGTAATGTAGTTAGATTTATGTAGCACTTAACCAGAGGCTCAAAGTATTTGAAGCATGGGCTAGCTTGTATTGCTTCTCCCCTGAGGGTGTCTTCGTGTCCCCTTCGTGTCTGATCTACCCCCTACTCATCTCGAAAGATGTACTGGGTTCTTTAAGTGCACACAAGCCATTTGTGTACACTGAGAGTCCTATACTGGTAATTATTATTAATTTATTTATTGTCATAATAATTTTATTCATTAAATTAATGGTCTTGTAGGCATTTCCACTTCTTTAGATCACAATTTCTGGTAAGTTCTTGTGAAAAACAAACATTGTCATGTAACATCTCATTGAAAATCTTTCTGATTGCCTCTAAAATTTAAAATAATGTTTTAGTGTCAAAGTGATCAGAAGAGAGCTACAAACTGGAGAAACATCGCAGCCTTTGATCAACAACGCTGTTAATGCTGATACTAAAATCCATGAAATATGTTAATTATCAGAAGCCGTTATGATTATAGTAACATCACATTATGTAATAATGGCCGACAAACCAATTCGCACAATAGACATTGAATGTATGGAGACATTTTTCAGTTTCTCTTCTGATCTATATAGACACTTTAATTTTTTTTTTAAGGCAAAAAGCATACAGTATTGTTAATCAGCAAAAAATAAAATGTTTTTTTTGTTTTTTTTTAGAAAGCCAAATCCTTTGGAGTCTGTCGGATATTTTTCAATTCTCACGTATTCATGGTGCACTGAGTTCTTCCGGAAAGCTACAAAGAGACCGCTAAATGTCAATGACCTCTTTGTGTGCTCCCAGAGTGATAGCGCTAAAGAAAATGCTGAAAGGTAATTATCCAATTTTAAGTTTTATTACCATAGTTATTGTCCACTTTTCTTTTGGATATTAGATGTGTGTAAAGCAGATACTGTAAAGCCCTTTATGATATTTTTTCATCCCTTTATTTTCACGATTTTACGATCTCCAGTAGTTTTTTAACATGATGCAGAAACCTACAATTATGTTTCTTAGATTATACATTAGCTAGAGCTCCCTATTTTGGTGGGTCTCTCGCAATTTTACAATTTGAAATATTTCGCAGCCCCTTAATTTTTACGATTTTACAATTTCCACTCATTTTTTAACATGATGCAGAAACCTACTGTACAAAATTGTTTTTTAGTTTATACTTTAGAAAGAGCTCCCCATTTTGGTGGGTTTCTCCCGATTTTTCAAGTAATCTCCTACCCTCCCTTTGGGCTAACTACCATAGGCAGGCTCACTGCAGTTACTCTGTTTACAGATCTACAAATGACAATGATGTACAGTACATTTAAGCAGGGCAAGACAGTTCATTTTAATCAGCCATAAAAATAAAAGGTCTGGGTCCTGATGACCCTCAAGTTCGCACCCAAATTTTGATCGTCACCAACTTTGATAATTTCTTCCTCATAACTTCCACGAAAGTTTCATTCAGGTCAGTTGATAGTTTTTGAAATATCTGGTCTGGGACGTTTTCCTTTGAATAGTCCTCATATCCACACCCTACTCCGGATCGTCACAAAAATTTAAACATTTCTTCATTGAAACATGGCAAACTATTCTGGAAAGTGTCATGTACAGTAGGTCCATGGATTGATAAGTTTTTAGAGATATTTAAGGCTGTGACCTTAGCCCTTTAAAATGATTCAAATTCACACCCAAATGCAAATTTTCATCAAACTTTAATAATTTCTTCCTTGTAACTTGTTTAAACTTTCACAAAAGCTTAAGTCAGATCAGTTTATTTTGTTTTATTTTATTTTATTCAATTTCCAGGTGAAAATACGCAAAAATATACATAAAACAATAGTACAAATTAGATTGTTTAATATTATGTTTAATATTCTGTTCTTTGTATGTACTCTTTATCTTATGAATCGATATTGATTGGTGCTCATAGATTCATATTTTTATATCCTTAGTTATCTTTTATTTATTGCTGTTATTAACATTTGTAGAATTGCCAGTGGAATGTAATTTTTGAGCTTTTCAAACAATAAAATTATCTTGAATCTTGAATGATGAATAATGAGTGCTTGAACACAATGTATGTTTTAGTTTTATACACTAAATCCAGGTCTTTTTTATGAAGAGTGGATGCATTAATTAGGGAGAATCGTTGGCCTAACTTTTGTTAGTTTTTACTAACCCAATTGTTATAAATTTTATTGTGTAATGACTCCCTTGACACAGTACTTCCTCATTTGGGAATACAAGCTGAGAAAAGCCAGACAGAAAGTTTTTCCTAAAGATCTGCATATTATAGGTTTCTGGGGGTTTGAGATTTTCCATGTAAATATTTGTGCTGATGGTTGGCTTTTCCAAATTATGTATAGAAATTTGACATCTATTAATCTGTACATTTTTTTGGACATAATACATCAAACTATTTTCGGGATAGTGAATATTGTGATGAAAATAACGCTTACATTGTTGTAATTGTAAAAACGTATTCAGTATTAAGGAAAAGGCACACAATCAGAAATTTTAGGAAAAATAATAAAAAGTATAGTGGATTTTGAAATGAGATAATAATAAAAGTGTAGCCTACTTTTATTTGGCTTCAGATACAGATTAAAAAATGATTGATACCATTAGAGGATATTAGAAATGTTAATCAAATTTATAAATGGCAGGAGCCTAGATTCTGAACACAAAATTGGGACGCAGACTGATTTTAGATCGATCGCAAAACCCTTAGGTTAAATATCAGACCTTGAATTATAAAGTGAAATAAATTTCTTTATAGATGTACTGTCCCTTAAAAATGACAAAAATAAGTTTGAAATTAACTTCTGTTGCAGTAACATACAAATTATTAATTTCAGCATAGAAATTATTGAATTAAAAAATTGTGTACCCTGTCATTAAAAACATTTCCGCTGTAAAATTATTAGTAAACATTTTTTTTTTAATTCACTAATTTCTATGTTCAAGTTTTGATTTTTATGTTACTTCAAAATGGGCAAGTTTATTTTAAAAATAATTTTTTTTTGGTGTCTTGCATGGGACAATACATCTTTATTATACACATTTATTGTAATAACTTTGTCGTTTGTTATTCTGCCGTCATTATTAACATAATCATTCAAAATGCACACGTAGCCAATCTCGTAATGATATATAATAATAATAATAATATACTTTATTTTTACAGGAATACACTTGATTCACCCAAGGGTGTTTTTCGTCAAGGCCATGCAAGGCCATATGTAAAGTAACAAAATGTATTAAGGAAAATATTAAAGTAAAAGAACAAAAAGAAAACCACATTTAAAGAAAAAAAAGGAGGGGTGGGGAAGTTAAAAAAAAATTATAATAATATGAAGATAAAAAAAAAAATAACAGACAAAAATAAGAGAAAAACAAAAGTAACCAATTATGGAAGTAAACTTTTAAAAAGATGTCTATTAGGAGCACATTTTAGATCATCAGCAAAGTTATTCCAAAGTTTACCAGACTACAATAAAATGAGAGACTATTTTTCTAATATTCAGTTTCAGCTTTAGGAATTTACTTGTACTACCTTGGTATATCTGCCAAGGTAAAAGAGCTTTCTTATATTGCGCTTCAAAAATTTGGAATGAGCTTCCAAGCAAAACAAAGTTAACTTTAAAAGAAATGACAGTTTCATTCCAAAATTTCATTAATTTATATGTTTTACATTGAATTTTCTTTTGACTTTGTTTTGTGTGTTTTTTTCTTTCTATTTTTATGGTTTGTTTGTAACTGTACCACTTTTGAAAACTAGTACTCGAATGAATGAATGAATGAATGAATCAATAATTAATCAATTATGGTAAGACCAAACATGATTGATGTTGGTTTTAGCAAGCTTTCGTTGACATGGCTTCATCAGCCTGCGTGAGGTGCTGTACCTGTTAATCCATACAAAACCACAAAATTATTTATATTAGAAATATTTTCATGAATGGGTTGCATTTACATAGGTTCTTAAATGAAAATGTTGAATATCACTATTACAGTTCTGTTTGTTAGTTCATCTGTTGTTCGTGTGTTGCTACAGTTTTAATCCTATTAAAAGTTCAAACATCCAGAAATCCATCTCTGGGCCCATTTGGAGGAGTAAAGTTTTACTGGGTACTTTCAATTGAGAGGCCACGCGTGGCAATTAAATTTTGCCTCTAGCCATAAAAAATTCGAAAAACATCTGTCCCAAAAACCCATCTTTTGTAGTGGATATTTCAATTACATGCTGCCTCCAGGCGTAATTTATCACATGTAACAGGGCCCATGTCACAAGTTGACCTTAATTTGTATACAACCGGGCCAGAGTAAAATTCCTATCGTTCAATCCCGATCGTTCAATCCCGTTCCAATTTTCTCATAATAATTTAACTCCTTAAATAATATTTAAAAGCATTAAAAAAGTTTGACAGTAAGAACTTTCGCAGATCACGAGAAAATGACGTTTAAACTTGCAACAAAAAAAAGTTCTTTGTAGTAGGCCAGTGAGCAAGCGACATTTTTACATATGTCACTATATTCGTTCAAATGTTGTATTTCTAATTCATAGTTTATTATTTGTTAAGTGAGTATTACTGTTTTAAAAACAAACTTAAAAATTATAATTAGATGTAATTTGTATTTCAATAACAGAAAAATAATTTTATACAAACTTTTGTTAAACTTTACTTGGCGACAACAACTTAACATGGCGTCGTCTAGCGGTGGACGTGTGCCGAATGTAATAAAGTTTTGTTATCACGGTAAAGAAATCACTTGAAGCTCCAAATGAAGTTACAAAGGCTAAATTATGTATAGTTTTAAACAGTAACAACAAAAATATTGCTAAAAATCTTGTGTCTGACCTTGGTTGAAGGAAAGACATACGAGAAGTTACTGGTTTTACTGGTTCTTATTCTACTCGTCCGAATGGCCGTCGGAATTAGCCCCAAGGCTATTTTTATATTACATATGTATTTGAGTTTACACAGACTCTGTGACATACAAGCAGCCAATGAAGCATTGTAATGGGTTTTGTACTGCTTAAGAATTCCTTGTAAGTGCAGGCTTTGAACTTAAGATTTTTTGAAGGTGAGCAAAATGTACCATGATGATGGTAATCGACAGCTACTTTTAGCCCACTGTAGACAAAAAATCTTTAAAGATTGTCTTTGTCATGAAGTTTGGGGCCATACCGTCAGTGGCGGCAAATTGTGCAATTTGTCCCTCTAGTTTTTTTTTCCCATTATGTTTTGAGCCTGTGGTCCTTGTAAATATTATATTAAATATTATATGTTCTTCATCCCAGCAATTTGTGCCGTCTACTGTACGTTCATTTGTTGTTTTCGGTGATTACATACAGCAGTATAAAACCTGGATTTTTCAGATATCAGTCAGAGATATTTTTTAGTTTAAGCTCTAAACATGCTCCTTTCAAATACTGTTCTTCATTGCTTTACATAAATTTTGTTCAATAGTTTTCGCAAAGTTACTAATTTCACTCTACATTGACTTAGGGGTTGTAGTAAATTAATTCATAAGTATGCAATTATATCAATTTAAATTTCAATTTATTAAAAAACTTCCAAAATGGAGAGATAAAATACACAACAAAAACATTATGCTGTATTAGCAACCAGTTAGATAAAAAAAAAAAACTATTTCTATAACTTTTTCTGCCAATGTTTTAAAAAGAATATTGTTTAGGAATGTATTCAGTCAATCAACCTAATATAAAAAAATGTGTGCTAATTGTAGGAGACAGACTTCATGTGTTTGCCAAAGCTGAGGAAATGAGCAAATCATTATAAGGTTCTTGAATAACTTCCTTCTGGGCAAGCCCCCTTGTAACCCCTTCCCAAATTCAGCTGAATCATTCCTACAGCCAGTGCAGATCCAATAACATGTACATTTAATTTTAGCTAACTTGGTATGAATACTCTATTCTTGAAAGAAGCCTAATTGAAAAAAAAATTCTATTTAATAATTGTAAAATTAACAATATTTGAATATATAAGACACATTTAAATTAATTGAATTGAATCATTCTAGGCTAAAGGTAAGAGGTCTAACCTAAGGATTCATAGCTGAAACTTGCCTGCTGAAAACGATAATTACAAAGGGTGCATTTTTTGCACCTGGAAGATTCTAAGCACATGGTTCGATCAACTTGACTCATGATATAAATTGTTCTGTAATTGGTTCTGCTAAAAGTGTCATGTGAATTTCTCCCGTCCGCTACGATTAGCCACTGTCCATGGCCAGGTGTTGCATCACCCATCAATTTGATTTTCAGTAATTATAGTTGAGACGTCCAACACTTCAAAAGTGTGTCTTTATAGCAAACGTTTAACTAATTCTAACCAAACAATCAACTGATTGACAGCTTTCTTGATTGGGTACGTCATACATAATGTAATTCAATTTTCTTCTCGTCTGTCATCGCCACCTATATTTTTGTATGTGTTGGCCGAAGCGGTGGGGGCGATGACCTCACAGACACTCGGAATAGGTAAAATCAAGAGGAAAAATTCTTACGCCGCTGCTGACTGTAGGATGTGATCAAGACACCATTAATGTGAAGTTTAAGTACTCGAATATAAAATATATTTATTATTAAAGCATGTTTTCAGCACAGTCATAAAAACTAATCTGTCCCCTTGATGATTAAACACTATTAAATTCTGCATTGATATTGGAGGTCAGGAAAGTGTCAAACATTAGGTCAACAAAAGGTTGATGTTGGGTGCGGATTGACATTAGATATTATTAGGTCAGAAAAAGATTAATGATAGGTCTAGATGAGATTAAACATTTGATTAAACAATAGCTCCACAAAGATCACCTAATATTAAGTTAGTACTAGAAATTGCAAATTGCAAGTGAAGTGCTGTGAAGTACAACTGCATATAAATGTTCTTTGAACAAAATTATTTATGCGAGTCAAGTGAAAATAATGAAAAATAAAAATATAACAAATAATATGAGACACGACCCATTGTCTATATTAGAACACTGACGAGCTGACGTAGAAACATAGTAAAAACGAGCATTGGTACCGTGTATGCCAGTCTACAACAAGCGTCCCCTAAATGTAATAATTAGCACGCTGAAATAGGCTAGTAAATAAGTTTAACTGGGTTCATAAATAATATTGGCCTCAAAATATTGTGGCTGAGACATGGGCCGATTAAACGTAGAAATAGGAAACCTAGAAATTTAGTAAAAACGCTGAATAGCAATACTCGAGCGTCGCCACATGCGGACGTTGGTCATGTAGGTTAGTCTACAAACGTCGCCTAAAGTAATTGATTTTACCCGGCAGAACGAAAGAAGGAAACTCCGCTTTTCAATCGTCTTAGGCCCTTGTTTTTTTAAAAACAATGACCTTTCAGAGGTCAAATTGCTGTCAAGAATATGAATTGGCTGCTTCGCAGCAATGAGTTTTTGGCAATGTTATTAAAGGTAAGTCTGTGGTATAGAAACATATAGTAGGCCATTGTCTGGTAAAATGAAGACAAAATTCTTCCATATAGTTCATATTATTTTGAAAAGAACATATTTTGTTCTTTTCAAAATTAATGATCTAATAAATTATCAAAGAAAATAAGTTTTTGGTTATTTGCATGTTACTTGAACATAAATTATTGCCATCTAATTTAAGGATCTTTGCTAAAAATTAGCCTATAAGAATAGTTTTATGAATGTATCTTTTAGTTAATAATTATATGGCAATCTTCTAAAAAGCACATTTTGGCAGGAAAGAATAGACAATTATCCTAAATATGCTGTATCTGCACTTGTCTTTTCTACTTACTTAAAATACAATATTTTCTTTTTTCTTAATTTCAAATCTATCCTTTAATTTAAAGTACTTATTGGTGTTTTTATTTTTATGTTTTATTATTTTCTTAAACCTGTTTATAATTACAATGAAGACTATTGGTAGTTGATTATTTTTTATTTTATTTTAATGTTATTCAGTTGGCATTGTCACTGCCCATAAGTTGCAAAAGCAGTGTCCCCATAGTCTCCAGAAACATGTGCGGCTCATTGATTGCAGTGTTGAATGATTAATAAAACTAATTGACAGAAAATCACCTACACTACAGAAAGTAGTTCGTCAAAGTTGAGGGCCTCATTCAAATTAGTTTTTATAAATTTGTATCCTCACACTTGAGTAATGCACACTATCTTGGAAATATATTGAGTAAACGTTTTTATATGCAAATGCCTCACCAGCTCTCTTACAGTTGTCAAATGCTATTAATATTGTTGTTAAAATATCTAAAATAAACAGATATTAATTTAAGTTTTATGATTGACTATGAATTAATGCAGTGTCGCCTTCAGATTTGTAAAACTCAAGCTCAGGTTTATGATTTTTAAATGTTTCTATTCACTGCATATAAATGAAAGCTTTCAGATAATCTTTGTCTTTCATTCAATCCATATAGTACTTAAATCTTATCTGTGGTTAAGTTGTAATTAATAATATTTAATTTATAATAATCAATCAATTTAAAGATATTCATAATGATAGTCTGTAAATTTAAAACAAAACTGTAAGCTGCGACTCATTGGAAAAAGTTAATCCTTTATAAAGAAGCAATTAATGTTTTTATTTAAAAATTGTAACACAAATATCTTTAAGCCATTGTTAAGGTGTTACTAGGCAATTACGATGCTTGCCTAATACATTTCTAAAGTTTTGCCATCAGTTCTATTAAGTTACTATTTTTTGTCCTCGCACCAACTAACTCTACACCATAGCTTCTTGAGGCTCATGTATGTGTTTATGTGAACATCTTTTGTGTAAGTCTTACTGTAATTTATTCTGTTATGATGAAAAAATAAATGCAATATAAAATAATATGTATACAAATATATTCATCCAATATGATTAAAATTAGTATTGATTACAGAAATTTAGAAAATGTTTAACCACACAGTGAACGTCTTCGGAAAAAAAAAATCATAAAGAATTGATTTCGAAAATGAATTATTGTTTTTCAGTGAAACTGCTTATTAAATAATTAATCATTTACAATCATCCTCATTAGTTTATGCTGGTTCTGCTTTCCTCCTCCAGTATTATCGATTTTCTGCCTTTCTCTCTCCTTTAAGGTAGGCCAATATCATTATTCTTTTATGTCCTCTTTCTGTCCAGTCTGGTTGTGTATCACCGGTCTCAGTAGTCTTTCCCTTCTGACAAATGATCCAATCAAGTTCTTTTATCTCACTCATCACATTAATCAACCTTTTTTCTTGAACTCTTTCTTATAATCTTCATTACATGATCTGTCCAATGTAAAGTAAATTAACATTACAACAGAATTTTATATTTTTGGCTTTGGGAAACAACAACAGTAGTTGCTGCTGTAGTTGGTTAACCTAAAAATTTATAGATTCCAAAAGCGCCACCTAATGTCTGCCAATGCTGTGCCAAAGCTTTACGTGAAAAATCACACAGAATACTCAGTATATCTCAAACACTTACAAATAAAATAATAAAATACTTATTTGGGAATCGAACATAAGTTACTAGTCTGGTACCACTAAACCACCAAACGTCGTTGGAATTGAATAGGCACCAGAAAGTTAAATAATATTTAAAAAATCATATATAATTATTTTATTAACATATGGTACTTCTTATTTGAATATGGAATAATAATGCATAGAAACATGACATACTTGCTGGCAGTTAATGATGATATGAATATTTCTGTACTTCCTTAAGAAAAATACAAATTGCTATGAAATGCTGTTATTGACTACCATATCAAAAATGGGGAAAAAATGCAAATGTTTCTTACACCCTTCCTTTTACTTCTTATTTTAGTCTGCAATTTTCATCATTTTCAAATTCACTTTCATTCAAGAAATTGAGATCAGCTTCAGGTTTTCTGCATTTTTTGAGAGGTTTTCCAGTCTTCTACATTCATCCTTACTAAAATAACTGTTGCAACTCAAATCAATTCACTTTCCCAGTATAAAAATCCTAAAGAAATAATGAATTTCATTTCAATGCTCTTCAAATAGTAACCTGTGTGCCTGGACTAGATATACGATGTGTGAGGTGGCAGTAGTACACGGTCTTCAAAATAATGCATCATTTTTTTTCTTTATTTGTGTCCTCTTGGAAAATCAGTTGGTATCACATCACAAAACAGTGCAAGATTAATACAAAATAATGAAGAATAGCAGGCTTGTAGCCAGGTCATTTCAAGGGGGGGGGGGGGTTTTCGCGAGGGGCCTGCCTAAGGGCCATGGTGGGGTCGGGGACGAAGCCCCAAGCCAGAGCAGTTTTTGTGTTTAATGGGTCTGACTCTCATTTTGTACACTGAAAATAATAGTACTATTTTACTACATGGCTAAAAAAAGCACAAATATTGTCATTACTACTGACAGGGCCATCGTTAAATTAAGTCAGAGCCCAAAATATAGCATCATATTCAATACGTAATCTGACATCATGAGAAACTAAACTTTAATACAAATATTTGTTATATACTAGGCCTAATTTGAAATTATTATTTTAAGACTTTAACATAATAGGCTACATACTGATAATTAATAGCTGAGATTTTTAGAATTAATAATCATTTTTAGTATCTTCCTGAATATTTATTGTCCACCAAATGAAATATGAATTATAATTTCTACAATATTAATCTTGTTTTTTTATAGATAAATGTTCAATAAATTCTATCTTTCATAAAAAAAAAACGAAATTCAGCGCGTCTATTTTCACTCTAATCAATGGCGTTTGTAAACGTGCACTGACGTCATCGTCGAATTCCAGGACTTTCTTTCGATGGTAAAGCTGGCCTGCCTGCTCCAGTCCCAGGCCAACCAATAATAATTAACAAAATGTTTTTTTTTTTGTTTTGTTTTGTTTTTTTTTTTTAAATATAGGCCTATGGCGCATTTTGTATATGCACTTCAACTTTTACAACAAAAGCCTAGGCCTAGTACCTGTAGTACGTCCTATTGTACTTAGGCCTAGACCTACACTAGTTTGTTGTCATCGGGGTATAATTCTGTCTCTAATTGAGCGAGGAGCGAACCTAGCTAGTCAACATCTAGGCTAGGCTAATTGATTTTGAAATCAATAACCCAACTTAAAGGACTATCTGTCGTTTTCTTCTTTGCAACAGCGGACGAAAAAAAGTCAGTTATTCTTGGATGTTTTATGATTCTTTATCACTAAAAATTAACAAACACTCGTTTTGACGCACTCCGTTCTGTAGTGTGTGTGTCTGCTGTTGAAAACAAACTTCCTAGCTAATTTTGTGACTGGCTATGATGACTGAGATGGACATTGTTGATTTATTAATAATATTTTGTTTGGGATGAAAAAAAGGAGAGTCATTTCCCCAAAATGCTCCATCAGCACATAGTTTAATGTGCGCTATGGACAGTATGGCTATGGAATTTACTAACAACAGAATCCACAATCAGGTGATTAAGTCGCAAAACTTTATCTGCATATGGTGGATTAAGTTGCATAACTTTAGCTTTGTTTGGTGGCACCATTTACTCTAGGTAGACGACGACCGGTTTCGTTAAAGGTTGGTACATTTCTTACAAACATTCAGCCAAAGGTCATTTGAGACGGCAGCCGGGTTTTTATCGATGTTTGCCATCCTTATGTGTGCCATCGTAAAGTCATGGTTTGCTGAAGTCGCATTCAATTTAAATCTCCGAACTTCTGAAGCTGAGATATTCTATGAATGTAGGCTTGAATCGCAGGCTACAATTTAAAAACGGGTGACCAAATAATGAATTAGGTGCTAAATTTTGATTTAATGTTAGGTAAGTTAAAAACAGACATTCCGTCCGAGTGGGACTCATTCAAAAATTCGAGGGGGTTCGCTAGAAAACGGGGGTTCACAAAAAAAAAAATGGGGTTCGCCCAAACCATAAAAACCCCCCCTGGCTACGGGCCTGAACAGTATAATTATAATTAGGCCTAATGAAAAGTATTAAGTAGCAGTTTTGAGACCAGAGGAAATCTTTAATCACACATTCTTTGTTTACGCTTGATCAGATGTGCATCACACTGGCAGATACTGTAGGTGATTATTGGTAGGCCTCAAAGAGCGCTTGCTTGCACTGCAACTATAATAATCTCTGTATATAAAAGTCACCAGCTCGCCATATATCAATTATTTTTTCTTTAGAAATTCAAAAATAAAAGTTAAAAATACAATTAATGAGTCCAAATACTAACCAACACCAGACTGGATTACTTTGAAGTGGTATAAGCTGGTTGTTGTGAAGCTTAAGAGGTTGCTAGCCAAAATTAATTACAAATGTAAGTTCAAAATAACGTAAAGCTCCAAGTATGCAACTCTCTTAAAAACCAATTGGTAATTAATATTTATAATGTTTTACCTAATTTCTAGTTAATATATAATAGTTAAATTTCTAATATGGTGCCTCCAATTTATGATACAAGTATACTGTCTCTGTTGGAATCTTTTGAAATATTTTCTATGTCTGTAAATTAAAGTAAACAAATATTGTTCATTCATCTTCATCTATTCACCTATCTATTGATATCCATCCATCTATCCATCTATCTTGTGTTTTATTGTTGCTATGTTTTTATTGTTAACTAGCTTTTTGTAGGAAATTTTATTGAATTCCAGGCCTGTAATTTGTACTTGCCATTTCTATTAATTGATTTTTATTGTACTTACATTTATATTTGTAAAAATGGGTTTTAATGTACTATACTTTGATCTTGGAAATTTTTATTGAATGTTGTAATTTGTACTTGCCATTTTTATTGATAGATTTAAAATATTGTACTTATTTTTATCTTTGTAATAATGGGTTTTGATGTACAGCACTTTGATCTTTTTTTGTAAGGCGCTATATAAATGCTTTTTAATAATAATAATAAAAATATCCACCCATTTATCCAACCAACCATTTATCCATTAACTCATTACGGTATATTATAAATACACCAGTATTGGAGTAACGTAACCAATTGGTTAAAGTTGGCATATTTAAAAACATTACCAATATACATGTATTAATAACATGATAAAATACATAATGTGGAACAGGAGAGGTACTATTTAAGACTAATAAAAATTAGTAACTTATATTTCCTGTTCATTATATGGAACTATCCTGTTCAGGGCATATACTATAAATTGGTTTAATGTCTTCAAATGGCATTAGAGATATTCAAAAACAATAATACATTAACAATATACATAGTATTTTACTGTTTGAGACTAATTATAATTAGTATTGTATGCTCATCATTATTACGGAGCCATCTCATTCAGTATTAGCTATCACTCGTTTAGCAATGTGATCGCTGTGTTATTGCCGACTCCGATAATCACAGTATGTCAATGACCGAATGACATGCAATGCAATACATACATTTTGGATGTTTTTATAAGAGCCGTAATGATTGTGCATTATGAAATAAAGTCTGGGAAAGCCTGATTGAACTTAATTGAATTCCTTATTAACAAATGCATATAATAATTGCCAGAATATTTGCTTTGTTTGTCACATAAGCTGAGAATGAGTAAACAATTTCTTGATTAATGCAGATTAATGTTTGTCATCAAAACAGTGTAAGAAGTAAGTCTTAAGAATTAGTCTTCTTGTTACAAAAAAAAAAATGATATTAAAAAAGTCCAGTAAATATCATTACAAAAAGAAGCTTTGTTTAAGATAGAAACCAATATACCTAAAATGATATTGTAAAAACCCTATAATAATAATAATAATAATAATAATAATAATAATAATAATAACTGTATTTGAATCAACACTTTTACAACAGCGGCACACTCTTAAAATATCAAATGAGGTGTTACAATTGCTTGTCTATAGGCACACAGATTTACAGTACATCTGGAGAAGGTGGTAGTGCCCCATGATGCCTAAAACCTTTCCAGAAACCAGAATTTCACTCACGTTCTATTTTTTTCCAGTATCACTCTTTTAAAAATATAAAATAATATCAAAGATAATATAATTGTGTGGGTCAATTTTGTATTGTTGTGATGGTTTTTGATATTTTACCTAATTCTCTTTACTTTCCATGTTGTTTGAATCGATATTGTTTGTGTAATTGTTTAAAAGAGTACCTTAACATTGATGAATAAAAATTTGGGCTAGTGATTTTCATTGGTGATCACATACAGTATCAAGAAAGTATTAACATTCCCACAGTAATTCTGTTTTAATATTCTTTATATTTTGGTTTAATCTATTTCATTTCCTTTGTTTCTTGTTTTATTTATTTATTTATATATTTGTTTTATTTAATTAATTGATTAATTAATTAATTAAACAATATTTTGTGGGAGCTGATTAGGGAGCCTAGTGATCAGCTCTGGTTGGATAGACTGCTTTCACAAAATATTGTTTATCTCATAGCACAATTTCTTTTTCATATCCTTGTTAAAATGTTTGTGATAATTATAATGTATCTAGGCAAATTTGTATCCTTTCTGAGTCAGTTATTTTACATTTATTCAAGTTATTTTTCCTTGTGTACAACTGTAAAAAGTGTATGTTTGTCAGTGATCAGAAGAGAAAGATACAATACAATACAGTAAATATAATTGAAATGATAAACAATTTGCAGTTTCCAAAATTATAAGAAATTCTATCAAATTACAAAATGCGGTCTAACTTTAATTTAATCGTGTTACAGGTTTAAATGATTTAATTTGGGTTATTGATGATACAATTAGCTAATGTATTTCAGTCGTGTTTCATTAGCAAATCATAGGGTTTTCATTTAATTAATTAGCCAGCTAAAAAGGGATATTTTACATGCTCCAATTAAGATAATTGAAGATTTCCTCTTACAGTCTGTGATACTTTATCTAGACCATGCACTATTTAAAAAAAATCAATGGTTAGTTAAATGAAGATGAAGTTTAACAACATGCAGGGATGGTACATGGATTTCTCATTTGTGGTTATAGAACGCATGCTTTTCATAAAAGCATTTTCAAATTCTAAAAATATATGATAAAAATATACAATGTTTTTTTATTTTAAAAATGGAATAATTAAATACAATAATTCTGAATTTATTTTTTTTTATGCAACATAGAAAGATAAAATATTTTTCTTGTCTAATAACAGATGCATAATAAATTCATTTTCAAGTATATCCTTTTGTTGGCTGATGATCAATTTTTGTAATAATAAGTCTATGTTCTTAGAAAATTTAATATTTGATTCTTTGAAATGAGCAATGTTTTGATTTTTTTGTGGTTTCCCTCTGGTTTTACTACTGTATGGACTCAAGGTTTAATCTAATAAGTACTGTCCATGCAATGCATACTCTGCTAAGAACGTACTTATTAATTTCCGTCCCGGTCACTCTGATTCTATTTGTTATTATTGGAGCGGAACTATGGATTGCTGGTTTAGTGTTCGCTTTCCAATCCATAGGACATAGGTCATGGTTAAATCATCGCAAAACTTATTAGGTTTTATATACGTAGAACGAGTTGGGGATGTTGTGTCTCAGCGAACCAAGCCAAATCACTTCCTGTAATGTCCGTGTACGTGTACAATTGAGAAATACATGATTTGTTGTGTTGAGAAAGATTTACCAATTACAATTAATAGTGACGTGTGATATTGGCAATTCTTGGATTATGTGCCTATAAATATTTAATCTAATTACATAATTTCATATTCAATTTTTTACACAAAATTACAATAGTTTTGCAGTTTGATCAACTCATGTGAGGGTCTTTCACCCCACAATATGTTTTTTGTGTGTCTGTTCTAATTTTATGAACATGTTTTGGAATTAGAACATGAAATCTAATTACAATATTCACTGATAATAAAGAAGGGTTGCAACAGGGTAAATTAAAAAGGGTGTAATTTCAATTTAAGCTGAACCCAGTATGAAGACCATGCGGTCATTATGTATTTTTCAGTTTCCTCCTCTTCCCACCACCTCTAAAACAAATTATGAATTCTGCCTGGGGTAATAATATTGGGGTAGTCAGACGACTAATTTGTGAGGTCTTACCACAAAATGAGGTATTTGAGGTACCCAAACCAAGTACTGAACAAGAAAAGAAGTTTTTCCTATCAGGGAGCCATTGACCGGAGTAACCTAAACTTCAATTCGAGAATGGCCCCAAATGTTCATGCTTTTAAAAAACCTATTAACAAATAATTGAAAGTTTCTTACATAAGATAGTAAAAAGAAACATATATGTATTTTGTTTCTTTTTATTTCTTTATTTCTGTTTTGTTTTTGATTATTTAAGTCTTTTCTTTTGTCTTGTAATTGATTTTTTAATTTAAATTTTAATTATATACTTGTGAAGAACACAATCAATTATTATTATTATTATTATTATTATTATTATTATTATTATAATGAGATGCATTGTTGGTGAAGTCGTATTAAGATAATTATCAGAGTAAGTTAAAGCCAAAATGTTGATCAAATTTTGATTTTTGTTTATGTTTTATTTATTTTATGATACAGTACTCTCATTGTGAATTTTCTGTATACAGGTGTTCTCTGCACATATTTCTATACTTCTATTTAGTTCATATTTGAGGCTGATTTTCATAAAACCAGGTTCTCATACACTTATAACTCCAAATGATCACATCTCTGTATCTACTTATCCTAGAAAAGCCATTCAAGAAGACCAAATTAAGGCTTATAATGTGATCTACCCACATACTATAAACTCAATATTTGATTTTCCAGCCATAACACCCATTTTGTGGAGAGACCTCACTTTTTTATGATTCTCATTTTAACATTTATAGCACATTATTTCCCAGCCAAAATGTCTTTCCACTGTGCAAATATATTACTTCTATAAATAGTTGTAGTTATATTTAGCTTTGTACAGTATTATCACTTTAGTAGTCACATCAAGATGGTCTGTGATGAGCTAGAATTCAAATTCAATATTTAATTGCTTATTTATACATAAAGTGAGTTAGCTTTCAATGGAAAATTAGAATGTTTAAAATATTGTTGTTGCCAATTAACAGATGGAAAAACATCAACCTTAAGTTGGCTGTAAATAAATTTTTAAATTTTCCTATCAGAACAAAAATCTTTTAACTGTGTTTTATTAATAGAATTTATCAACTTATTTGATCTCTTTAAATGACGCAATGTTTTAATTGAATTTTATCTTTTTTTTTTCTCTACAAACATTTTGTCTAAAATAGATTGATTTCAGTTGTGCTCCCTACAGTACCGGCCAGTTTTATTGCAAAAATTCAACGCATTCAACCCGTTGCGTTTTCGTTGACAACGCGTTGGCGTTTTCGTTGGCGTTGTCGTTGAAACTGTTGACATCGTTGAGAGCTCAGAAATAGTTTATTCTGAATTCAACGCAAAGCGTTGAATTAACAGCTGTCTCTTATACACATCTAGATGTGTATAAGAGACAGGAATTGCAACGCTTTCTAGGTTTTTGCAATAAAACTGGCCGGTACTGTATTTCTTTAACAATCTCATTGTATAGCAACTTGTCCATTTCCATAGTTTTGCACTCTATTTCCTTAATATTGAGACTTTGAATGTGCTTACTTTTTTTCTGATTTATCAAGTTGCAAAGTGCTTTTCTCAACCATGTTTATAATACAGGAGCACACCCTAAACAATCAATTTTCCTGTCTATTTTGCATTTTTGGACAGTGGTGGCATCAGCATTTTCCTGACAGGTGGTCCATCGTTTCCCGAAAGATGTGGCACACCCACTTCAGTCCCACCATGGTTAGGATCAAGAGGAAAACAAATTTAGGTTATGTCACCTATGCCCCAAAATGGCACTCTCAGGCTGGTTATCTCTGGCTTAGAAAATAATATATTTGCATTAATTTTTTGCAGAAAAGTTTTACCATGATTCTCCAGTGTCTGGCCAGGTGTCTCCCGTAGCACCTAATAGCACCACCCCTGCAATCTATATTAATGCAAAGGGCAATGTCTGTTAAGCTACGTTAACATGAAGCCCGGATCCAGTCCGGAGCCCGGACAAAAAATCGTGAGTTGCTACGTTTTTTCGGACACTGCGTTAAAAATCGCGCACGGAACAAAGTTGCTCAGGTTAAGTACGTATGCGTTCAATTGGTTCGAACCAACCAAGCTTGTTGCTGATTGGTCCAAGAAAAAAAACGTACGATTTCAGGATGCAAATGGCTCTCAGATCCATCGCTTCAGATCCATCGCTTCAGATCCGGAGTCTGGATTGGAAATCATACGAATTTGATGTGAACGGTCCTATTCTTTATTTCTGACCCCATTTTTCTTGATTTTTTCTCCGGGCTCCGGACCGCAATCCGAAGACCCGAAAAACGAAGACCTCCAGTTATTTCTCAATTATGTTATTGAAGGTATTTCAAAATCATAAAACAGGTGCCAAGTACCTATTTCATTATTTTATCGGAATGAAATGAGGAATATCAAGAAATACTTAAGGGTCTCCCTATATGGGTGTCTACAAAACGAAGACCAGAAAAACGAAGACCCACATTTTTTTTCTTTCAATCGTGATGAAAATAATGTTTTTAAATCACTTCATGCTATGTATATACAGTATTCGTCTTCTTAGCACATTGTTGCCTGAATCTGAGTCAATTGAATGATTTACCCTTTATTCCAGTTCCAAAGCGGCAACCAATGTACGTCCACAGCTGGTGGTGGCTGAGTGCGTCTTGCCGCTCCTACCCTCTAAACGAAAGTAAGGCTTGGCCTAGCAGTACGCGTATTTTGGGGGGGGGCCTACAAAAACCTTGAATATTTCATTCATAAACTTGTTCCACGTTAAAATATACAGTAGGCATGTGGTATAGTGACGCATTATGTGCAGCATCGGTCATTTGGTAGTGACACCAACACAGAATGGACGAGATAATTAAGGGTCTTCGTTTTATAGACACCCTATATGGGTGTCTACAAAACGAAGACCGAAGACCCGAAAAACGAAGACCCACATTTTTTTTTCCCAATCCTGATAAAATAATGAAATATGTACTTGGCAACTGTTTTATGATGATTTTGAAATACTTTCAATAAGATAATTGAGAAATAATTGGAGGTCTTCGTTTTTTGTGTCTTCGGTATTCGTTTTGTAGACACCTATATAGGGTGTCTATAAAACGAAGACCCTTAAAAATTTCACAAACAGACGGCCAAAAAATTTCGTAATTTTGATTTTGTGACAGCCTGGCGTATTATCAAAATGAAAGAGAAAAAATAGGGGTCTTCGTTTTTGGGTCTTCGGTCTTCGTTTTATAGACACCCATTTTTTTGTTTAATTAATATTTTTATGATTTTTAAATTTTTTTTTTGAATATTTTATGCTATTTTATGTTCTCATTGGCATCAGAAAGCATCTAGACAGTGATTCAGCTCACTTTTTGGCAATCCTGTCTAAGTATTTTATTTTTTCTGTTATTTTGTTTTTTTCAGTTTTATTGTTCTTTGGACTAAATAAATGAAATGAAATTAGTAATTGAATCCAAACGTTTCTCTATTTACCCTTTAATTTATTATTTGTCTCCTAGGAGAAAACACAATATGTTTAACAGCAATATAAATGAATAAATAAACATTTGAAAAGGAATTTAAAAGTTTGAGATTTAGGAAAATTAGGGAGTGTTATGGAGTTGCTTGTCTAATGTTGTAATAATTTGTTATTGACTTATCAAGTTTCACTACTGCTCCTCTTGGCTATGTTTACAATACCCACACTAACAATATCAATTACAGCTTATTATCTTATATTTGTGTATCAGCTCTAAGGGTTTTAAGAGTGACTTCACAGCTTGTAATGCTATCATTCCTTGTAGCCATTATGTGATCTTAGAATTATGTTGTTTGCTGATGGTAGGCAGAAACCTATACAAAGTTATGATAGAGGTAGCAGATATAATGTCAGCAAATATTGTCAATGAAATTTGTGATTTTGAGCATTAATTTCAACAATGAATTTATTCATTCATTTGACAAAGCAACAATTTAGTAGATACTGTCTATATAATATATATTAATAATAATACTCGTTAAATTACCTAACTTGTATTGAAGTGTTTACATTTTCATTAAAAATTAAATTAAAATATTGAATAAATTAATTAAAAGGATTTATTCAATGTTATCAACATTAAATTATTGATTCAATTTCATTGTTGTTGAATATTTAATTATAAACTTAAAAATTAGATAATGAAACTTGCTTGATTTCATGTAAATGAAGAACACAGTACACTCATAATGTAAAAATTTTAAAATCCAACTTACTTTTTTATAATAACACAATACACTCTTTGAAAATTGCAAAGATTGTCTCTGGGTATATGTTGTATTTTAATACTAGACGCTTTGAAGACTTAAATTCAGAATGAGAGAAAAAAAATTAAATAAAACCATTCCTATAGAATCATGCAGTATGGTATGTACAAAATTGGATTTACCCATGAGTGATTATGCTTACCATTCTTGTAGTTTTTGTGAACAAATTCAAATTCAAAATTCAAAATACATTTATTGACCAGATTACTCAAATGAATGTAAACAAAAAAATCAAATCAAATCATTTAAAACAATATATTAGCAAAATATATAAAAGCAATTTGGTTCGAGAAACTACTTGGAAACCCTACATGGCTTGTCTCTAAATCTGTCTTTAACAAAAAATCTTGAGCAATACAGAAACAATCACAAACACATATCTCCAATTTTAAATTAAGGCAAAATTAAATAAATTGTCAATATTAGAAATAACAAAAAATATCCAAATGTTTTAATGTTATATTTTGTTTCAACATGGATACTTTGAGCTGATATTGTTCAGTAGGGCTACATTAATAAACTAACTGTTCGCAGATTTAATAAGGATTTTCATTAAAATCTGTAATCATTGATCCGTACGTAAATTAAAAGTGTGGTGCTTTTTAATGAACAATTCAAAGATTATTTTATATATATATATTTTTTTAGAGTATTATATATAGTAATTGTTATTATCGTGATGGAATAATAGACAATAACTGGATTAGGTGTAATTTTGCCCTACCTGACGTGGAAATGTACCGAATACTCAGTAGACCTACATTTGAAAACAACTACGAAAAAAAAATCGCAAAAAAAAAACTGCGAGAACAACTTGCGATTTTTTTCGCAGTTGTTTTCAAATGTACTGAGTACTCGGTACATTTCCACGTCAGGTAGGGCAAAATTACACCTATACGTATTATATATAGTTATAATATAATTTTGTTTGTTTTATTTTTTGAGATTATTTTTGTGTGGCAGTATTGTTAATCTTTATTCATAAATTTCTGGCTGCAGGTGATTCAGCACAATTTTTACCATGTACCAAGTTGAAAATATGTCCTATGGAAACAATGTTATTGTTGCTGATCTTAATGGCTGCTATTTTTGTAATCTTCTGTAAATAGAAATAGATTTTGTCAATTGTTATTAGTATGTTTAGTATTATTATATTATTTGAAATGTCAGCATGCTTTTGAATAGGTAACACAGTGTCATTCGTTAAAAATATTTCAACATGAATGTTATCGCTCTCTATTTTAGAAAGGAAATACTGTATCACTGATACCAGCTTTGCTTTTCTCAAAATACCACGAAATGTGTTACAGGATTTTTAGGGTTTTTATGTTGCCTGGTTTAGTTTGGTTTGGTGTGAAATAAAAACCAAAATCCTTACTTTTAGTGGCAGTTTATGCTACAAGGCAATCTGCTTTTTTTTTCTGAGTTTACTGTGTTGTAACCTTTAATGTCCACATGAGCCAATAATACTATATACACAGAACTTACAGCTCAAACTTTAAAGCCTTCAGCTGTAACACAAGGAGACCAGCAACAGAACTGAACCAGAGACCAAAGGACCTGAGAGGATCTCCACGGTTCAGCACATACTAACTGGCTACCACCAGTTTAGCTATGTTGCTTTTTCCTTAAGTGTACTGTATCTGCATTATATTGATGCCAAATGCACTGAATGCATACCCTGAATACAGAAAGGTAAAATTACATTATGATGACATAGTCACATTATGATGACATAGTCACATTATGATGACATAGTCCTACTCATCTCTAATTCTCTTCTTGGATAATTTCAATTTCAATTTATTTCAAAAAACCTACAAAAAAAAAACAACAAAGAAATGGCACAACACAATAAATCCAAAGTGTAATACATAAGGCAGAGTTTAGTTGATACTTGAGTTATGACATTCATTAATAATTTATATAAAGAAAAATATTAAGTTAACAACATAGTTTTACATGATTAACTAATGTGTTTTGAAAAGCCTTATCATCATCTTCAATATTAAGTACATTGACGTAATTTTTTTTATCTTATCTTTGACGCCTTCACAGGGTGAAGGCGTCAAAAAAAAAAAATTATTATCATCATCATCATCATCATCATCATCATCATCATCATCATCATCATTATTACTACTACAAAGTTTCATTTACTGTATTGCTTGTGGTAAAATTGAGAAAAACCTAACTAAAATCAATTAATAAAGTTCAATTGAAAATATCTTGCTATGATAAATAGTTCAAATATTGAAAAACTGACAGTATTTGCTTTATGATAATGTGAATTTACTTCCCTGTTAATGTTTAAAATGTTTATAAATAATTTGAGCTATCTAGAATAATGACTAATAGAAACATGTGGAAGACTAGTGTTTACATTTTCATTTATTTGATTATGAACCTAAATATTATTTCTATGACATCTTAAAGGGTTCATTTTGTCGTAAAACATTGGCCTACATAGCTTGGCCCTTTTTTATTACTGTAAAGTAAAATGTAGGTGTCTAGCTTCTGCACTATATTAATTTGAACTTATTTATTATTGTCCAACCTGTTAATTTGTGTACTATAGGTCTTTGTTAACTTATTTCCAATTTTAATTGTATATTATTTTTTGTAAAAAAATTTGACTGCTCTATGCATGTTGTTGTTTGTTTATATTTTAATAAAAACTACACAATTTGATGCACCAAGCTTTTGCGCACACAGGGTACTTCAGGTTTATAATTAATACTGTTCATGTTCAGTTGAAAATAATGAACAAAAACATTTAAAATTCAATATTCAAATTGCTTACTTTGTATTTAGTCAGTTATTAGCTTTCATCTGGAAATTAGAATGGGAAAATATTTCCCTCGCCAATTAGCAGATTAATAAATAATACTGTTCCAATATCCTTTGCAAAGCCTTTAAAGTGGTCGATAATCAATTTAAGGATTTTCTTCCTAAGAAGACAGTAAATCAGGTAAAAGTGAATGCAACATTAGTGTATCTCACTGCAAGTTGATAACTAGATCCCTTTAACTGTGCAAATTAATGTTTATGTTCTAATTTATTTCTTGATGGGTTTCCAGATTTTAGAGCCAAACAGTACATTTAGAGGCCGACTAATACCTTAATATTTTCTTGAGTTTGAAAAAAACCAGATGGCTCTTCAGTTAGAAACCTTATACCCACACTTATGTAGGCCTATAATTTCTTTTTGAATTAACTATTCATGATAAATAGTAAGTTATGTATCAATTTTCAGTATTGTATTTCATATCGAGTTCTGTTTTTGCCCAATGAGCAATTTTCTAACGGAAGTTATAGGAGATTTGATATGTTCTATGTATAAAGCATTATGCTATCGTATACACATTGAACATGGTAGCAAAACACATCCAGGCTTTAATGGAAATTCTTGAAAATTCATGGAATTAAAAAATATTTTTCTCGCATGGAAAAGTCTTGCATGCCATTTAGTCTTGAAAAGACCTGATAAGTCGCAATCATGCCATAAAGTTGTGGAAAATCCCTGTGCTAAAATAGTCAGTCATGGAAAAACCAATGTATGGGTGTAAAACATTGCCAACTTGAGAGATTTCAAATGAGCAACTACACCAGTTGGCTAAGGGTGGTGCCAGGGCCCCAGGATCCAGGGGCAGAACCCCGGTGTGGGTCCGGTTTTCAGTCACATAATCAACGGTTGGTTGTGACAATGAACGTACAAAACCGCACGCGCCTCCTAGATTCTACTTTGCACGAGTGTTAGATGATGCGACACTCTCTGCTGATTGCCAGTGGCCGTTAGAGGGTACCGTCGTTAAAAATGATTGGGTTCTCCATCAAGTCGTGTCGGCCAATGTATTGTGTGCCTAGTTAAAATAGACAATAGTTAGTTTAAGAATCAGATTGTTATACTGTAGTTTGTTAAATAGTCAACTGCATTGATTTATAGACCTACTACATTAATAATAGATTGCAATAGATGCTACAGATTGCTAATATGCCATTAAACTATGCTAATTAAGCAAACCATATAATAAACCATGTGATTATTTCATATTATTATCAATTTTTGTTCAATGTTAATGTTATTGTTATCATTAATTTTTATTTTATAGTCATATTCATATTTTGAACTTTTAACATTTCCTTTTATGTGTTCTTTATTAGTGTTATAATAATGTTTCTTCTCATTTGTAATGAATTGTATATCAAATTATATTTTAAATTTGGTAATGTTTTATTGTGATTCAAATTTGTGTTTGTGATCTCGTCTTGTGCTTCAGTAATATACTAATACTACGTATACGTATACTACGTATACCGTACTAATTCCAGGCACTGTGTGTGTAAAAGAAGGCCAACATAGTTACAGAAATCCTTAGAAATCATTCTCTATAGTTGCTGATTCTAGAGTCAGATAATGTTACAATTTAATGATAAATGAAATTGTAAGAATAAAAAAGAAAGAAATTGTGTAAGTATTACCACATATTTCTGTCAAACTCTATAGACAACATTTGATGAGACTTTTCTGATGAAGTAGAACACTGTCCAATGACAGATTTAAGGGTGGGAGGGGGAGGTAGCTGGCTTGGATTCCCTCCCATAAGAACTAAAGGAGAAAAAGAAAAATACACTCATATTTTAATATAGTGCCATTTGCAGCCACAGGCCTATAGCTACTATAAAATTTTGTACCTTAGCCCCAACCTTGGTCGGGCTGAGGTGATGCAGACCATCTATCTATCTAAGTTCCTCCCTAGCCCTCCTCTATTTTGAAATCTGGAGTCTACCATAGCTAATTTCCTATATGAAAAGAAATGAATTGTTTGATAAGATTTTTTCCAAATATCATGATAGTGATACATTGCTGTCACAAAAATCTGATCAGATTTTCCAGACAGTCATTCATATAATTGTATGCCAGCTTAACAGGTCCATTGAATGTAGTCCACATAAGCCACAACTCATGTGAATCTAATCCAGTTGAAATTTCAGTTATCTGTCCATTATCCTGCATATTCCTTTTATCAAATCAAATTTAAGTTCTTATATATTTGGTTTATTTCTAGGATCCTTCACTCTCGTTTCATGTGTGCCTGACCCAGCTTCAAATGCCCTTTAACGTATTGATTACGGTTGTTGACTGGATACAGTTTTGTTGTTGGATGTTGGGTGTATTGTTTTCAGTTTATTACGGGAAATTTCATTTCTCCATTGTTTTTCTGATTGTAATTACCATATATTTTGATCAATTTTTAGTATGTGGGTATCAAGTTTCTAGTTTATGTAAATTTCATTTCTTCATTGTTTTTCTGATTGTAATTTAGCTATTGCCAATGCTTTGGATCAATTGTAGATGAAGTTTAATTTTTGACTGGATTCATTGTTTTTGCATGGTGTATTGTTTCCTGTTTATTATATAAATTTCTTATAATTTGTTTGAGGTTGTAACTGAGCTATTAAGTAATATGGTCTTGGAAGTTTATAATTCCTTTACCCAACATGGTATGCCCTTATTGAAAATGATTCAGTTTGTACTGTAGGCCCTACATACCCACTGATGGTGATTTCAGTACTCTAGGAAACTACCTTTGTCTGGAATTGAGCCTTCTGCTTTGGTCTTTCCTTTCATAATCCAATAGGCCTAGGCTATACACAAACACAGACAGTATTTGTGTGTAGTTCAGCTAATCTGGCTTTCTCAGATTCAGAAACTCTTTGTTGTCAGTCTGCGTTTAACAATAGCAAAAGAGCAAGGTGAAATTCTGCCGCTGTCATGACCCTAGTTTTTAACTACATATTTATATTTTGTTTAATAAAAATAAAAGTAAATGTTTAAATTGATATCTAATTTTGTATATTGTTTTTATCTGAAAATTACAATGGGGACAAATTTTCCTTTTCTGATTCAATCAATTGAAAAATCAATAAGATTGAGCCAACCAATACATTGACAAATAAATAATTTTCCATCGAACAGTTGATAAATTGATGAATAACTTGATTGAATGATTGAACTCAGTAAATTAATCAAATAAGCTACCAATCAGTAATACATTAATCAACCAATTAATTAAAAACTGACATTTCTAATATAAGAACACATTTTATAAGAACACTGAGGCTGAAATTGCTTGAAAACAAAATAAGAACAAATTGAGGCTGAAGTAAAATGTCAAATGAGGTTTCTATTTTTTTTTAAATAGAAAAGTCAACAGATCTTATGATCTGTATGTTATTTGCAGTATGTGTGACTATGTAATACCCTTTATAATACAGTCAGTAATATACTGCTTTACAATAATGATTTTCTATGTTTAAAAGTAGTGTAAAAATAAGAACAAAATAAGAACATTTTGAGTCTGAAACACTGAGCCTGGGCAATATTTTACTGGGCTTGGAAATGTTGAGAGCCCACTGTCCATACTGTAAATTTAAATGCATTTAATTTTAAATCTTTTTCGACTCAATTCAATCTGATTACCTTGGTTTCACACATTTAAAACATTTTTTTTTTCAGATTTGAAGAGCTTTGGGAAGAGGAACTGGCCAAAAAGGGAGCAGAAAACGCATCTGTTGGGAAAGTTTTCCAGAAGTTTCTATGGCGACCAGTTATCATTAGTGTATTTGTTCTTGTCATCACACTGGGTTCATGGTTTATTGAGGCTGTGAGTAATGCATGATTTGAGTAATTGACTTGAAATTTATTTACATGAAACGTTGATTTGGGTTAAGTAGGTGTAAGTCATGTTGAACATTTTAAAACATCTTGAACTTTCTATTGAAGTGACAAGAGTTGTGCATTTAGTTTACTCCTACTTACCTGACATATCGCCCTAGAAACACACGATCAGGACATTTTAAGCTCATCAAAATACACTTTAGAAATGACATTGAATTGACATATTGATGTCCTAATCCTACATAGCCTGAAAATGTTCTGGCAATCGGAAATAGTTCTGAATTTGAGCATTAGGCAAAATAAAAAAATAAAAATGTTTCTCATTTAAGCTTTTCAAAGTAAAAATAAGTTTGAAGCCTTTGTTTTCTAGTTTTCTTTACTAATATTGCCACAACATATATACAGCCACATATCAAGGCCTTAGCCAGCATAAACCTACAGATAGTAAAAAGGCTAAGTAATTGAATTGGATACAAGACTTTCTAAACCGTGGCACACTTAAACATTATGAAAGTTATCAAAACCCCCAATTATAAAACACAACAGAACTGATATATGTAGGCTATACAATATTAATAGGGTCTGTCAAATATTAACACAGTCAGAGCAACAAAGCCTTAACAATTCAAAAGTCTGATTTTTAAATTGTGAAAAAATTAATTAATAATTCTTAATTAATAATTAATTCTCATACTCATTGTTTGTAAGGATGATTCAATTTCTGCAGGATTTTCTGTGGCTTTTAAAAATGTTTGTTTATAGCATGATTTGGCGAACAATAGCCACATTAAATATGACATCATTAGTCATGCACAAGTGTAGCCAGCAGAGCACGATACAAGCCATCCCAATGGACCAGTGAATGTTCACAGCAGCTTAGGACCATGAAATGCATGCACCTTAAAACTGAAACCACAATAATACAGCCTGTCAACAATGCATGTTGGGATACTGTATTTAAGCATGGCTCAGACCTGTCAGTGCAAGGTTTAAGCTCATGACCACAAGGCTTAGAAGAAACTGCTGCACCAAACCACCCTAAAAAAAAACAAATGAAAAGAGGTAGCCAAAAAAAGAATGATACAATACAAGAAACAAATTTTATTTCTAATTTGGCCATGGGAGCCTGTTGCTCAATAAGTAGGTAATTCACATTCAGAAAAACAATATTATATAGAAAACTACAGTTGTAAAAAAGTTTTAATATATGAAGGTTGTCGATAAGAAGGGAATTAAGGGATACAGTACAATATTGGAAAGATTCATGTATGTACATACTTTTGAATAAGATTGAATTTATATTGTTTATTATAACTGTAGCACTCAACATAAACAATCCTCACTCTGGGGATGATATCTAAGTTAATATTTATCCATATCTATATCTGTATTATACTGTAGCATTTATGATATCTAGATGTTTTTTCATAGAGTGTTGTTGTACGCAAGTTGTTGGAATATTCAGAGCAGCCAGTGGCGGACCTACATTATGGCATGATCCTTGTTCTAGCACTCTTCCTGTGCCAGTCAGTAACCTGCCTTGGATTCGGCTTAGAATTCTACTTGAACACACGATGGGGGATGCGGTTACGCACAGCCATTGTTCATGCCGTTTTTCGCAAAATCATGCGTATCAGACACCTACATGGCAAGACAGCAGGAGAGGTTAGTATTTTCCACATGTCAGCTCATATAAGTCCATGTATTTATTACTCTATGTCATAATTTAAATTTTATAATAGGCTAGCTTTTATTTCATGCCCTTTAGGTTGCATTATTGCAGACATTGGATTAAAGACTTTGAATAATTATTGTTTACATCATTTGGTTGTGATATAGGTCTGAAATTACAGACATCTTCAGTTAATTGTTGACTGAAAATTTAAATTTATTCATTCTAATGAGTTTATATCAAATCAAAGATGATTTGTCTGAGTCTGATTATGACATTTGTAGGTCATTGAGCATTAAAGGGTACATTGTACTGAAATCGGGACTGAAATTCAATGATTTAGTTCAGTAATTTGGGCATTTTTTTTTTTTTTTTTGCTCCATGATTGACATCTCTGCACGGTCCTCAACTTCAATTTATGTCATCCTTTTGGCTTTTACTTAAAAGAAAGTCTACAAATGAGTTAGTACATCTTTTTTAAACATTGGGAAACACATTTAGGACCATTTATGTACACAGCCCATGAATGGCCACAGCAAAGTATGGCGATTTTTTTGCTTTCCTAGGCCTAGCATTTCTCAGCTTCAATAAATGAATGAATGGGTGGCAAACCAAAACTTGAATGAAACAGGCCATAACAGAAATTAAATTTTACGTACGCCGTCAAACCAGTGTACGTAAAACAGATTTGTTTGTACGATATTTATTTTTGGCAAGGCCTAGCCTACATACGATTTTGTGTGTGAATTGTCTTGACTTTCTTGACTGAGAGCCTAGCTAGGGCTGGGCCTGCCTAGGCCTAGTCGTTTGGTACTGTAGCTAGCTACTATCCAACCTAGGCCTAAAAAATCAGCCAATTGAAGCTAAGTAGCTGTCTAGATCGTAACACAAACCTTATTTATTTTCATTGTAGAGTATTATTATCATTTTCAAAACATTGTTTATTATCGAAAAGCAACCAAATTAAACATGTACTACACTACTGATGTATGTGAACTTCTGTCAAGTACAGTACATGTGCGGGAAGCGAGTTTTTTTCTGCAGGTTGGTTGAGCCTATTGCAAGTTCTAAACCAATGGCCGTATTCGACTGGTTGTTCTTCGTTAAACCACACCCACCTACTTAACAAAGATGACCAGTCAAATAGAAAACTGGTAAATACTTGACAAAACAAAATGGCTGCATAGTTACCGTGATACACGCTGCGTAATCAAGGCTGCTTTGGATTGTGGCAGTATTGGTTTTTCGTAAAAAATGTTTTCATCCAGTTTTTGAATTTTGTTAGCCTACAATTATTTTTTTACTTCAATGTGGGTAAATATTCTAATTTTTATTTTCTGAAATTTAATCTAAATTATATTAACGCAAATGTTGTGGCAAAACTGGCCAATCGGCCATATTTTTTTCGGTTATGTGCATAACTTAACGCTGATTAACGCATTCTGGTTACGTTAATTTTCGTTGTCAACAAAGTCTATTTTACGAACCAATCAAATGAAAATGATACTTAACTAAAATTCGTACTCAACGAAATGAACCAGTCGAATAAGCCCAATCACTACAAAACCTACCTGCAAAAAAAATGCTTTGATGTTGGGGGCGCACTTCACAGCTTGTTCCCTGCACTCGAGATGAATAAAAACGATCATTTTCCTTCGATTATCGGCATTTTTTAGTTGATTTTCATCATTTAAAAAAAAAGGGGAAAAAAGGTTGGTGGGGGAGGGTGCCGGCTAGAAAATCAGAAGCAGGCGGTGACGCTTAACAAGTATATTTTTTTATTTGGCCTAACATAGAAGACATGCATGATAAACTAATAATTTTTTTTATTGGGCCTAAGTGTACCACTCACAAAAACTACAAATACCACCATTGAATCAGCAGATTCTACCATACTTTAATGTACTAAAGAAAAAATGTTTTAACATGATTGTCTAGTGTATAGCAAGCGAAGTCCATTTTTTTCCCCATTTTTTCTAGGTTTAGCTGTAGGCCTACTACCAAAACACTACTTGACAATTTTCAACCACTCTCAGTCACGTTTTCCCTGGACAATGGACGATAAAGCTTAAATTGGCATTCGGTCTGTCACTAGTACTATTGTTTCACTTGGGATCAATAAATCTTTCATTAGACTAGTTTGCAGTGTAAAGAGGCTGACTATCTGATTTCATTTTGGCACTTACTGCCCTTCATGGCCGTCAGCCACCTCTGGTCAACTTTTGCAATCACTCCCCAGGTGACAGAAACAGAACTGTGTTGTTGTGGTTCACCTGTTGTGAATCAGTTCACTTAACGTTACCTACATGAAAAGGTGTTTTTATCAATTTTTCCATACCATACTGGTCCTTTCCAGAATTGTTTTCCATTTTGTGTGATACTGTAAGGTGGAATTGAAATCGAGGTTTCTCTCCTTTTGACAGTGAATGTCGGTATACTCTATATAAAGGCAAATGATGTAAATAGGCTTTAGATATTTCTCTCCCAGCTAAATGACCTCATACTCTGCAGCTATTGTTTTTTTATTCATCTTTATAGTTTATGCAGGGGCGGATCTAGGTTAACATTTAGGTTTAGGAGGAGGGTCAGACTTTTTTTCATAAAAACGC
Organism: Anneissia japonica; assembly: GCF_011630105.1. Lineage (NCBI taxonomy): Eukaryota > Metazoa > Echinodermata > Crinoidea > Comatulida > Comatulidae > Anneissia > Anneissia japonica. The sequence goes on along the minus strand of NW_022692922.1, from coordinate 670,603 downwards.
CAAAAAAGGGGGTCCGGGGCTCCTACCGCCTGGAAAATTTTTATTCTTAGATGGCGGGAAATGAGCTTTCCAGACTTCTGAGGTGGCTTTTAATGACTTTTAAGTTCTTCAAAATTCAAGGTTTTCCCCCTCTTGGAAACGGTCAGGTAAACTTTCTCATTCTTATTACAGTAAATAGGTAAAGAGAGCAGCTTAGCTCAGAGAGAGCAGTTTAGCTCAGTCGGCTAATCTGGTGGTAGCCACTGTGTGTGCGCTGAACCGTGGAGATCTCTAGGTCACCGGTTCAATTCCCATCGCTGCCTCTCCTTGTGTTTCAGCTAGAGGGCTGAATATACAAGTTACAATTTAGCGCACTGTCTTTCGGATGAGACGTTTAAGCTGTTGGTCCCGTGTGCATTTATGGCTCATGTGGCTGTGCGCGGCGCCGCCAGGTTTGCTGTACTCACTAACCCAATTCTCTACTGAGTGACTATACTTCTAGTACGTTTTATATATGTTTATTGTGAATGGATTTGAACATATTTAGTACCATATGAAAGATAATGAAATAAGCTTTACAAAGGTGTTTTTAAAATTTATATTTGATCAATAGTTTTCAAGAGAGACTCAATTAAAAAAGATGAATATCATTCCAGTTTCCGGAAATTCCACTAAAAACCTGCATAGTTTACACTTCCTTGCCGGTACCTACTAGTACCATGTAAATAAAAAGGGGAAAAAAGATGTCACAGCGTTTACCTACTGTGGGGATTTTTGAGGGGCGTATAATATGGATATATGTATGCATTACTCATAAAAACACGCTTTCATTTTCCTGGAAAGAGAAAGAGTTTTTGTATGGTCATGAAAACCATATAAATTCAATTCTACTTGAGTAAAACATTGGTGGAAGATTGGTGATTCTTTTATTAGTTTTTTTCCAGTTAGGTGTGGGGGAATTTATTCAAAGAAGTTAATTCCAAATGAAATTCTGGGGGAAGGGGGAGGAGTGGATATCTATTCAGGAGTGGCATTTAATTAAAAGTGGGCCAATTATTCAAATATATATTGTACTGCAAAGTTTGAAATACCCCTCATAAATTCAGTTTTCGTTGAATAATAGACTTGAATACAATAATCCTTAAAGGACCTACTAACCAATTCAAAGAACAACAGTCTATTCAAAGAATTCAGAACTATGCATCTGTCAATTAAAGAGAATAGAAATTTATTGTTCAATATTTCTTTTAAAAGCTAATGACTTAATTCATGAAGTAAGCAATTAACATATTGGATTTATTGTTCGAGTTTACCCAAAACCGAGACATCTTGTAACAATAACAACATTTATGAGAAATTTGTGTGGCCTCACGGCTGTCATTTTTCACCATACTCATATTCTATTTGCGTGGTTATGCTGCTTGAATTTGGAAAAACCTGTTCTTCATTGGGAACTGCTGTAAATGAGCATTTAAGGGTTAGAATGTATGCTGTGCACTGTATATGTGGCCACAAAGTCGTGATGCAGCAACTTTAAAATGGACTATAAAACAATTTAGCCTAGTTTCTGCGTTATTCCATCTTGGAAAAGACCTTTGACACAATTATTTCATCACACATGTATTAAGAATGAGTGATGATGATGGTAACCATAACGCATTATTTAGGTTAGTGTGTTTGATATGCTTTGATGTGTTAGCCCCAGGACCAATGAAATTCAAGGGTTGATTGTAGAAGAGGTAACATATAACATGGATCATAAGGGTGTCAGAATTAGAACATCTTTCAAACTGAATGGAATAGGCTATTATGGTTGTTGTCAGGGAACATTGATTCTTTTACGAGCATCTATAACTTAAGGACATTCATACGGCATTTTTTGTAACTTAAATTCTTTATTTTTTTATTGTTTTATTGTCTTGTACAATATAATTCATATTTAACAAAATTAATTTTATTCATTTCAGAATACATCATTTCAATTTCATAATAATACCGTAGGCCTAATAATAATGATGATTTTTTTGTAAATTTAGTCACAGTTCATTTCAGTTTTACTGTGAGTTTAGTAATTAAAGAAACCAGGATGTAAGTGGGATTTGAAGGAGAGGGTGGACAGCGATGGTCCTTTCGTATTTAGATCCTAAACTGTTACAAATAAATATGAATTTTGAAAGGCTCTCTCTCAGGGGGTCTAAATCTAAGTCTATTCTTAAGATGCCGATTTCCAGTTTATACTGTAACTTTAGCTAAATACGTCAATACATGTTATTTTAATGTTGTTTTCCCATGATTTTTGAAGTAATGTTTTATATTCGGCTCAATATTGGAAACTAGCTATTATAGGTTATGTTTTGCTTGACCTAAATATTGATCAAAATCATTGTTTGAGCAGGGGAAATCCTTAATTTAAATCAGTAAAACTCTGCTTAATAATAATTAGTAATAGTCTTCTCTTGCCATGGTACTAGGTGAATTTTCAATATCTTTTAATTAAGATATCCCCTCTACAATACAGTATAACCCCTCATTCATGTACGGGACGGGCCCAGAGGTGTTTGTAAAAAGCATTCATACGTAAAATCGTGTTTGTGTGAAATTCTGTGTATTTACACTACCGATATGCTAGGCTGGGCTAGGCTAGGCCTGGACTGGAATATTGGTGGATTGGAGCCAAAACTCAAACTTGCGCTTAAAAGAAATTCAAAATAACGATCATAAATGTACAGTACTATACACACTTGTTAATGTGTATACAAACTTTATTAATAGGCCTACAGTATGACTTATCTTTTAGCTTACGGAGAAACACAGCGCTGATTGGCTGTAGAAACAGCGCTTGGACTTTATTTTATTTATTTTTTTGTATGCCATACGATTGTTCTACGCCTACATTACCATTTATGTAATGAATAATAAAGTTAAAAAGAAAATGTGGGTGTCAGTGTCTTTTTTTATAGGGAAAATAATGAAATGGTAGATTAACGTTAGTAAGATTTGACAAATAAAATCCATTTTTAATTAAAATTGTAAATCTAACCTAAACTTGACTGTAGGCCTATACGCCACACAGTAATCTCTAGTGTGAAATTTATTTAAATATCATTGCTTAAAATAAATTTGATAGGTGGGTTAATTACGAAGATTATTTTGTGTTTTATATTACGCAAGAGTTAGGGCTTAATACCATATTTCAAGAGGGTGACCCATCCATCAATGCTGATCATTAGGGGCCCTCATACAATACAAGAATAAAAACAAGAATCACTTAATTGCACAAATTTATAAAATTCAGATATAAAAGATAATTTGTAAATATTTGAGAAAACATTAATTAAAAACATTTTAAAAAGATAAACAAGAAAATTACAGAATATAATGTTTAAATTTAAGTTTAGAAATAGCAAATTAGTACATAAGCGAATAGAATTTGGAACAGAATTATATAAATTTGGACCCTTATAGCTAAAACAGTTTTAAAAATTTCACAATGTGGTCTAGGAATAAAATAATTGCCGTTAGTAATTGCACGTGTTGTGGGACGATTGCTTAACTAAGACACACATGATTTATTCAGTGGACAATGTTCGTAAACAAACTTGAAAGTGAATAGAATTTTCCACTGAATAAATCATCCGCCTATTGATATGCCGACAACTTACGCATTGGGCAGAGTTCTCTCACGGCTGCAGACATGAAGTATGATCGCCGTGTTGAATGTCAGTGTATTTAAAGCGCACTATCTGCGTTTTGTATTGTAATAGAGATCGCTGATAGTGTGAGACCGAGTGAATAAACTCCAGCACGCGCCTATCGATTAATTCTTGACACACGTGTGTGTTTTGTACATGAAATAGGAACTTTATTTATGACAACAATGATATGATTTTACGTTCATAAAATCGGGAATTCGTATTTATTTATTTATTTGAGCCAGAGGAAGATCGTAAGTTTATATACTTTCATGTAAAATTTAGCAGTCTTAATTTTATTTATAATAATTCTAATTATCACTGATTTATTTGTATTAAAATAATGTTTAAATTTCAGTTTTTACTTTTTATTTAAAAGTGCAAGACTGCACACATGGTATTTAATATAACGTGTGGATATAGAGTACTGTATGAATGTAAACTCTGCTTCAATCCCGATAAGACTGAAGTTCTATGTATTCATTCAAAGTACCTTTCAACACTGCCTCCAATCAATAGCATCGCGATTGGAGCCGAGACTAATGTTCTTCTATCATCAGAAGTTCGCAATATTGGAGTTGTTTTAGACTCTAACATGTTGATGGCGAAACACACATCCAACATTTGCAAGTCCGTTACGTATCACCTTCGTAACATCAGGCACATTAAAAGGCTCCTGACCAATGACGCTCTTCTTAAATTAATGCATGTTCTTATTACATCTCGGTTGGATTACCGTAATGCTGTTCTCTGTGGTATTCCTGCTTGTCGGTTGAGAAGATTGCAGCTATGTCTTAACACAGCAGCCCGGCTCGTCTCCGGAACATCTAGACGCGAGCACATTACACCTATCCTCAATCGACTACATTGGTTACCGATAAACAAGCGCATCTCATTCAAGATTTTACTCCTCATATACAAGGCCCTTAACCATAATGCTCCACAATACATTGTTCAACTATTGGAGTCTCGTTCTGCAACATGTTCTCAGTCTCAACCACTGACACGTCTATACTATCAGTTCCCGCATCACGTCTCAAGACCTACGGCGACAGGGCGTTCTCTGTAGCTGCCCCAAAGTTGTGGAATTCATTACCGGCTGATCTTCGTGAGGCACCTTCACTCCTTGTATTTAAAAAGAATTTGAAGGCTTATCTCTTCAATCTCTATTAACTTCTCATGGTTAATAATTCTCATTTATTTGTTAATCTCTGTAGTTAAATTTCTGTAGTTAAGTTGTTTTGTAGTCAAGTTTTTTTTTTCCCCTGAAAAGTCGCACCTCCTTACTTGAGGTAGCGCCGCCAACTTAGCAGTGCACAGTAGGGGAGCCATAGGCTTATCCTTGGTGGAAGCTACCGGAGCCCAGCAAACTGATGCCGAGGTACGACACGGTAGTGATAGCGACGCTATCTCAAAATCAGGGGTGCGCACTCCCCCCTCCCCCTTCGCGTTCTTTTGTCTTTGTTTCTTGTAGCTTCAAAAGCGCCTTGAGGCGGTTTTCTGTGGAAGGCGTAATATAAATATACGACCATTGACCATAAACTCATACGTGCTGGTGATATATATATATATATATATATATATATATATATACACAGTAGAACTCCGATTTTACGTACGGTATGAGACCGGAGGGCGTGCGTAAATGAATATTTTCGGGGGTTTTGATGATGTCATCAGCGATACGAGGTGTACGTAAAACCAAGGATTCGTATAACTAGGGTACGTAAAAACGAGGTTTTACTGTATATATATATATTAAGATTAATATAAATCATTAAAGAATGGTAAATACAGTTTAAGGACATAAAGAAATTGTGTAATAAAATATCCCCCTATCAAATGCGAACCTACAACCTCTCGCTGTCAGGGCGAGCGTCATAACCATTAGACCACACAGGCTTCATGGTTCAACAGATTCAAATAATGTAGAGTAAAACTAATTCTGGTAATAAAATACAATACAAACAAATATTAGCAGTTACAAATATAGCTCATTTCACAGTCAGAAAAAAAAAACAGTTATTCTCACACCCACTTATTGCTGTACTACTAATTCTTAAATATGATTTAAGTTTTTGTGTTGCAAAAAACATAAATATCATAATTTCTTTGAAATCTGCATCCATCAGTGGCCTTTTTTTTGTAATGATAATGCAAGCTTTTATTTAGAGTTTCTGATGGAGTAGTAGTAAAACAATACAAAATCTAGGGTCATGAAAAAGTGTAACAAAACGTTCAAAATGTGCCCGAAGCTAGATGGTGAGGAGACTGGACAAATGATGAATTGTGTAAGCACGTTACTGAAGGAGAACCATTGGCAGAAACTAGCCAACTTATTCCATTAACTCGTTGATCATGTGACCACCAATGCACCGCAGATAACCTCTTGTATGCAATGTTATTGAACCTTGTTTAATTCATGTTTAAAAAACCAAAGCTTATAAGTAGCGTGTTGTGTGATATTTATCTGTAGTCATCATCATCATTTCATTCGTCCATGACTTGTGGTCAAATAGTCTACCACAAAGCGCACATGCATTATTTTACAATACATTGCGACACATTTTTACATAAGACGAGAATAAAATGATAATATAACAATGAAAATCCCACTTAAACCCTTTGATTTCTTTTTGCTTGTTGGTTTTTAAATCGCCTTTCTTCCACATTCAACTCTAGGGTGCAGAAGTTCAATCCGTTTTACAAAAGATTTACTCTTATTATGATCCTTTGATGTTTTAAATACAAAAATACATCATCAATATTTTACACAAATTAAAAAATAAATAAATATCATACAACTACATATACTGTAAAAATGAAGTAGAATTCATATAATAAATAAGTTGAGAGCATCAAGGTATCTCCTGAATGGAAATATGAAAAACATAATGGCATCAGAAACACCACTTTTATGTCTCATATATTCATGTAGAATGATTGAATCTATGAATGTAAATGATATTATAAGCCAGCAGTTGGTGTGTACAGTAAATCACATTTTTTTTTCTTTTTAGGTTATTCACCTCAATCCATGCTAGCATATTCATGTACAGAATTTTGTCTTTACTTATGTACAGTACTCCAGTCTTTACATATTCATATGAAGTACTCACATTGTAAAATATCATTATTAAAATTCTTATAAATGTATGATAACAAAATAAATAGTTAATAGTTCTTTTCCCTATTTTCTCCATTTTCTGACAAAATAGAAGTTTGTTTGGAATAGGTTGGGTTTGGGAGAAAACTGGTTGTAAAGGAACATGTTTGTTTCAATTCGATATCTGAGAGGAGGATGTGCATTTGTTTGTATTATCATGTTTGAGAAAAATCCCAAAATTATATGCCTATTATGAACCAAGTTGACTTAATGTAATGAACCTTTGAAGTTTTCACACTCCTAGTGGATAGCAGTGCCTTATAAATGTCTTATTATGTAGATAAAAAGTTTTTGAGTGAAACATTTTGTTTGAGCTGGATTTTAATCTAAGACCCCTGATTACTTTAAGGTTGCTTACAACTGAACTATGATAAAGCTGTTTTATTTTCTAACAAAACATATAATTAATAAAAGTAACTTTACCAAAGTAAAACAAGTTTCCATTGTAGAACTTAAGTATACAGTACATTGTACAAAGTAAACACAAAGGCCTAAAATCAATAAAAGTAATTTGCACTAATATATGTAAAAACAAGAGTTTACCTTTAAATATCATTTTAGAATTGAAAAGTAATTAGAAAATCAATGTACACTTTTGGTCAAAAGTACAGTTTAATATGAGTTAAACATGTGGTATAAGAAATTAAATGTAATACAACCCTTCAGTAAGTTATAAAGAAAAACTTAATTGTAAATTTCATTTTAGGGTAAAAGACGATTTATTAAATTTTGATGTTTCTGACGTCGTTTCCACATCATCTTTTCCCTGTAATATTTGCATTTCCATTCCATCTCTACTTGTTACAATGAGGGCAATATACTCTTCATAATGGTTAGTTCCCCCTAATTTACTCCAGCATGTGCTGAGGGGATTCCTTTTATGATACATTTAATAGCCTTCTAGTATATTGTTGGCTTAACAAAGGCATCTGATTAGTACTGGTTTTAATTATCCATAAACCCAGGCAGAATATTTCTGAATTGTTGTTGGAATGTCTGTGAATCAGTAAAGTCTTTGATATATTTCTATATATTGAACATAATTTTCCCTGTTTCTACTACATTGACATGGGCCAGTTCAACTTTTTCCTTAAATTCCTCTTAGTAATCTTGCAATACAATATAATTGTAGACTAAATAGATATGAGCCAATGTGACACATTTAATATTATAAGGCCTGTACTGTAGTTCTTCATTTTTATGACCGACACTAAAAACTGTCAAGTGTGTCATATTGGATTATAAGCATTCTGTGAATTGAATCTGTGTAAAGTAATTTCATTGTCACTTGTGTGTTTTCCAAAAAGGTAGAATTTATATTCATTGGTATAGTTACAGTCATATTCAATCACAGGTACTTTGCTTATACATAAGGGACTTTGATGTGCATTGCTAGGTAACATCAAATCAAACAGAAGAAGCACTCAGAAAAACATGTGTACAGTACACTTTACTATTTAGCTATTTATTAATTCTATTGTTTGATTGACTTTAAACAAATACTTATATGCAACTCCTTATTCAGGAAACATGCGAAGGGTAGAAGTTTCTTGTTGGTAAAGTTACTTCAGTTTACTTAAAATGTTGTTAATATGCCAACTTTAGAATTATCATTGTGACATAAGATTTTTGAGTGTAAGTACAATATTAATGTTTACATTTCAAAGTTATGTGTGACTGAATACATGTTTTAATTTATATGAAGCTACCATTCCAAAGCCTGTCTACTGTCGTTAATTGTTAAACTTGGTGATTAGCAGATTGTGGCAATATTCTGTAATTTAGCATAGAGAAGCCTTACTTTTACTCAACTTTGGCATTAGTTAAAGGCAATTCAATTATATGCTCCATCATTGTAAAGCTCACAATATGGAGAAAAGAATATATTAAAAAGTCAATTGGTCATTGATACAGGTTTTCGGATGGCAAGCCTCATATATTCATCATACTAGTGGGTCATGTATGATACCGTACAATGTTGTGTATGCTGTCAGAAATATTATTTAAGGAATGATTTTACAAAAGGTTTTTTTTTTTTTCTAGTACATTCCAGCCCATAAATCATTGGCTGTCTAAATGAATCATTTATATTTGGCAGTCATAGCTGATATTGTCAGTGCAGATGTAGACAATGCATAACAGAGTCGTAAATATCAACGTTTATGACAAAACTATTTTAGTTCAATGGTATTCCAGGATGTTAATGGAAATGATATGACAATGATATTGACAAAGGGGACACTGAAATTTTCGTAGGGATGACAATGATATTAACTGGTAATGTCACTAAAGACCAATTGAGGAGTGACAGCAGCTCGTAGTAGCAGTAGAAGAAGTAGAACTTTTTGTCTTCCCATTTCCTGATTTACTCAAGGAAAAATGTTACACACAACCTATGCTAATGTAGGGGAAACTTAGCATGTTCCCTGCTACATTGGTCCTTGTGAAATCCATTATTAAAAATTCTACAATGATAAAAAAAATATATGTGCAACTTACCAATGAAATCTTTGAAATTATTTAATAAATTTTTTTATATGATAGTTATAATGAAAATAGTAAAGATGACAATCAAGATGATACAAAAATCATGGTAAAGATCGGGATCAAAATAAAATTTATTTGTTGCCCTGGAAATTAAGAGTGGTATTCAATACAATCAAATCACTCTTAACTACTAAACAGATCTTTGTCCTGTTGAATACTATAAGTATAATGTGTTATAATAATAATAATAATAATAATAATAATAATAATAATAATAATAATAATAATAATAAACTTTATTTATCCATGGATACTCATTTCAATCTTTTTACAAAGGTTGGTCTTCCAAGAGGCCATGTTCTTAAACTACTGGTATGATAAAAGAAAAGGAAAACAAACATGGAAAAGTAAAAACCTACCAACTGTAAAAATTAGGAACTAAATACTACTTTTAAACAATTTCAAATTTGAAATAATAAAATCTGGTCAGGTTTGACACAATATTTTTAAAACTCTTTAAATCTTTAGCATTTTTTGCTTATAGCATTTAATGACAGTGCAGTGCTAATTATACAACAATAAGGAAAATAATCTTAGTTATGTTAATAATGACAATTCTAATGACAATGATAATTAGTGGTAGTAATGATGATGAATCATAATTTTTAAAGTATCTTTTCATATTTTGAGTTGAATTAGGCCTACTGTATATGAAATAATAAGAATAGTCTGTATAAAAACAAGCACATCTAACTAAGTACACACCAATCACAAACAACAGGTCAGCATTGTTATATTCCAATTTGAAAGCAGTTATAGCTTACCAAAATTACGCCACTTTAAAACCTATTATTTAGAGAGTAGTCACTATTGCTCAGAAATCCAACTCAACCATCGAGAAAGCGTTTTAAGCTATAGCCATATGTTCAGGATTGGTGCTCACTTAAATTTTTGGGCTCTTAATCTTCCAACAAATTAGCCTGACTAGCAGCCTATGAGCTAGACAGAACCATAACTACTCCCCAGCATACGGTATTACAGCTACAATCCACTAATATTGGTCCGATAGCCTGAGTAGCAGCTTATGTGCTAGACTGAAACATAGAAACTCCCTAGCATGCTGTAAGCTAGATACACTATAACCAGTCGTATAGCCTGCTAGCAGCTTAGTGCTAGACAGAAAATATAGCATCTCCCCACCACGCTATACTATTACTGGTTGTATTAGCATGACTAGCAGCTTAGTGCTAGACAGAAAATATAGCAGCTCCCCACTATGCTATACTATTACTGGTTGTATTAGCCTGACTAGCAGCTTAGTGCTAGACAGAAACTATAGCAGCTCCCCGCTATGCTATACTATTACTGGTTGTATTAGCATGACTAGCAGCTTAGTGTTAGACTGTAAATATAGCAACTTCCCACCACGCTATACTATTACTGGTTGTATTAGCCTGACTAGCAGCTTAGTGCTAGACAGAAAATATAGCAGCTCCCCACCATGCTATACTATTACTGGTTGTATTAGCATGACTAGCAGCTTAGTGTTAGACTGTAAATATAGCAGCTTCCCACCACGCTATACTATTACTAGTTGTATTAGCCCGACTAGCAGCTTAGTGCTGGACAGAAAATATAGCAGCTCCCCACCACGCTATACTATTACTGGTTGTATTAGCATGACTAGCAGCTTAATGTTAGACTGTAAATATAGCAGCTTCCCACCACGCTATACTATTACTGGTTGTATTAGCCCGACTAGCAGCTTAGTGCTAGACAGAAAATATAGCAGCTCCCCACCATGCTATATTATTACTGGTTGTATTAGCATGACTAGCAGCTTAGTGCTAGACAGAAAATATAACAACTCCCCATGACGCTATACTATTACTGGTTGTATTAGCATGACTAGCAGCTTAGTGTTAGACTGTAAATATAGCAGCTCCCCACCACGCTATACTATTACTGGTTGTATTAGCCCGACTAGCAGCTTAGTGCTTGACAGAAAATATAGCAGCTCCCCACCACGCTATACTATTACTGGTTGTATTAGCCTGACTAGCAGCTTAGTGCTAGACAGAAAATATAGTAGCTCCCCACCACGCTATACTATTACTGGTCGTATTAGCCCGACTAGCAGCTTAGTGCTTGACAGAAAATATAGCAGCTCCCCACCACGCTATACTATTACTGGTCATATTAGCCTGACTAGCAGCTTAGTGCTAGACTGTAACTATAGCAGCTCCCCACTGCTATACTATTTCTGGTTGTATTGCCAGACTAGCAGCTTAGTGTTAGACTGTAAATATAGCAACTCCCCACCTTGCTATACCATTACTGGTCGTATTGCCAGACTAGCAGCTTAGTGTTAGATTGTAAATATAGCAACTCCCACCATGCTATACTATTATTGGTCGTATTGCCAGACTAGCAGCTTAGTGTTAGACTGTAAATATAGCAGCTCCCCACCATGCTATACTATTACTGGTCGTATTGCCAGACTAGCAGCTTAGTGTTAGACTGTAAATATAGCAACTCCAATAAATTTGAACGAAAAAAAAATCAATATTTCAATATCTTACTTTTTTTATACTTTAGTTTTTGATTAATACTTAGAACTGTTATTAACTGATGTCGAAATAGTTAAATTCTTACGTTATATTCATTACATATCATTGTGTACTTTTTTGAAGATAATTCTACATTTCTTTTGTGTACATATTTTTGTTTCGTGTTTGTTTAACTTACTTAAACATTTAACAGCACATAGTCTGGTCTTATACTACTACAGTAAGAATTGAATTTATGAATATTTTTTGTGAATACTTTACTAACCTTGTTTAACTGAATAAGTAGTATTACCAAAATGAGACTTTATTAGTGTATTAGAGGTTCAAATTGACTCTCCAATGCTCTAAAGGTCATCGTCTTGCTTAATATGTAAATATGTCTCTGTTTTTGTAATTGTTTTTACTTTACTGGATGGCAGAAATAGTTGCATAATTTCATATTATGTAACAAACTATGATTACCAAAGTGGTATGTTTTTAAATAATTATATGGCTTATTGAATTTTTCCGTAGATAATAAATTTGTGTACAAGTGATGGGCAGCGTGTGTTGGACATGGTCCTGTTTCTACCATTTCTCTTTGTCGGTCCAGTGCTAGCTATAACCGGATGGGTTTACACAGCCATTTTGATTGGACCATCTGCCATTTTGGGTACCGGGGTATTCTTCTTGTTCTTTCCAATTCAGGTAAGTGCAAATGAGCTCTATTACTGACAATACAGTACCATTATCTTTTTGTTGCAGATGCAGTCACAACTATAATGTTTTATTCTAGGTCAGAGGTTGTTTCCAGGGTTCATTTAATAACCTGGGAATTCTGAACGCATTTAGGTATTATAGCATGCTCCACATACTTAAGTGGCAAATCTAATACTATTGGTATTTAAACAAGTATAAACTATTTAAGATACTTCTTATCGAGTCCATAAATGAATTGATATTCTGTATAGCCACATCCACACACACACACACATACACATCTTAGATGGTATGGCAGTTCATATTCTCTTTAGGAGCATACTCTTAAAAATTGCTTAAATTCTCTTCCACACAGTGGCAGAGATTCAATATTTTTTGCAGAGGAGGGGGAATAAGCTTTAACTGTGGGGGACCCATACTGTAGGTTCTCACTGGAGATGCCTAATGTCTAGAGGTAAAGTCTCTGTAGAGGGTGGGGGGGGGGATTGAAGGGGAAAAGCCTCAGAGCTCACGCATTCTACAGCTTCACCAATATAACAATTTTAAGGTAATTTGTTTATATTAGAATTGCTTACTTTATGTTAAGTGAGTTATTAGCTTTCAATTTAAAATTACCACATGTAAATTTTGACTCACAAATTAACAAATACATAAAGTAATATTAAATTGGCTGGTAATTAGGTTAAGCTTGGTTTCCATACAATCGCTACACACTATCGCCAACAGCTTTCGGTGATGCTGATTGGTCAGGGAGCCTTCTCGATTGCGTCAGGGACTGCTACACAGTACAACGATTGCACTGAAAATGTAGTGTGGCGATTTTGAGGAAACGAAGCCTTGAGGTCTATCATCTTCAAGCAACCTCTGAAAAACTAAATTGTTTTGATATTGCAAGTTGATAACTTGAACCACTGTGGCTGATACAGTTATTCATTTGACATATTACACCGCAGACGGTACATTGAAACTGGCGTTCTAAAATTGTGTTTGTTATTTTGTTTCAACAATAAATTTATCAGTATAAAGCCAACTGTGATGCAGAGGATGGGGAGGAGGGAGCTGTCCTTGCCCCCTATCATCATATTCAAATTTGTTATTATCATTATATATATTCTTCATTATTGTTTTATGCACTTATAAGGCCGATACACCTAAGAAAATAACTGATATCTGAGAGGTCTATAATGTCAATATAACTTAATGTAATGTTAAAGTCAGAAATTAATTTAATTTCTTGGAAATTGATTATTTGTAAATCTAAGGCATATGAATGTTAGTCATTGTGTAAGAAAGAGTCATCGTCTATTTTTAAGCAAAAATAATATTCAAAATATGCCCTATGTGTTGACTGAATTGACAAATTTCTCTCTTCATTAATATAAAAGAAATGATGCAGCACTTTTAAGAGTAACTTGTATAAAATTTAATTTCTTTCATCCAAACAGTGGACTTCATCAATAGACTGTACAAATGGGATAACAAACTATGAGAAACATCTCTTCATTAAGATGGACATTGTAAAGAGCCCTCTATTGATAGAAAGTTGCATCCAGGTAGCAGTCTACTTGCTTTGTTGCTGAGCACATTATCAGTCACTCCATTATTCTGCCTCCCATGATTATTTTAATTCTTTATGGTATCCTAAGGCATATTACTAATGTTTCTCTCACTCCAACCAGAGGTATAGATGGGTACCTAGTAGGACGTTCTAGTAATATTGGATATTATTGTTTTTATGTATGATATATTGCAGGAGGACTACCTTCACGGAGATGAGAAATTGTAGCGTTGTCCAGTTACGAATCCAGTACCATTTTACCATACCAGAGTTCACCATGAGAAGTGAACCGATAACCTTAGGGTTGAGAGCCTGGACCTCAACCAATTTATGTGTGTTTGTGAAACATATGCGCTTTGTAGACCCTGTTCCTGATTAGTTTGATTGACACTGTAGGAAGGTCTGGTTTAAACCAGGGTCCCAAAATTCTTCATGGCTCAGTGCACATAGGCTACCATCCATATAGCCAACTGAGTTAATGCAGTTTCTCTTTCCTATGCTGAGTTTGGATGCCAAAAAATCCCCTTTTATTTTAAATTTTGCAACAATCACAATCTATCAAATTAAATTTATTCAGAACTACACAGACGACGCCATTAATTTTTTTCATTTTTTTTCTATACATTGTCTATCCTGTATGTTCTACAAAAAGGTTTTGTATTTGGTCACAGATATAATGTGATCAAAGAACAGTGAATTGCCTGTCTAGTATTTTTTATTGCTTTAATTCTATTTTTGTAAGACCCTGGCTAGCTTGTAGAAAAAAATCCTGGTTTGTGATGATTCACTTAGCTTTTTACCTACATTATGCTTTCACCTACAATATTCATCTTTTTTAGAAAATATGCCACAGAATAAAGTTTAGATTTACATCCTGCATGTACAGCATACTAACGTAAAAAAAATATATTCTTTATGTATAGTTTGACAATAAATTACATGAATCTGGTGACCTTAACCTTAGGTGAATCGAATGGCCTAGTGGTTAAGGCAGGTTCACAACAACCATAATGCGGTGATGGTCCGAGCGGCATGCTCGTCATGTTTCTGGTTGTGGAACAAGTCTTCTCGGATACAGACTATGAACCGCAGGCCCAGTGTAATTCCAAATCAATCATATCAAATTTCAAATGAGCTATTCCATATGATAATTTGATTTTTTTAGACTTTTATCTAAATTTTATGACAGATGGTGTATCTTAAAGTTTTGAGGTTTCCAGAATTTTTTAATTTAACGAACCAAGCAAACCAAGTATAATTTCAATTTGCGGTCATTTCCAAGATAATCCTCTTCTCCAAAAATTTAATTTAGCATGTTCTGTGGTTCCTTTCCAATACCATGAATTACTCTTGCTTCACAAACTTTTCAATAATTATTTATAGTTGTATCGCAGATGCTCATGTTCTTACTTTATTCCACCACATTGGAAATAAGTTATTTTATTAACTTATTAACTTATCCTGGCATCAGAATTTTTTTCTGTGTCCTTTTGTATATAATTTTTAAACTTTTTATAATATTTTAATGCCATTTTTATATATTGAGAGATGCCGAATAAATAAACCAACAGTTGCTTAAGGTAAATTTTGATTACAAATAGACAGTTTTACTTTAATTATGTTATTTTTAGTAGTATCTATAGTATTTAATTAAATTGAAATAAAATTTTTGTATTTTGAAAATTATAATTCACATAAATTTATAATTTAATTTATTAAAACTATAAATGTAATGCTAAGTATAGGATGTAAAATTATGAAAAAATTTTGTATATAATTTTTAATTTTTTTTATAATATTTTAATGCTATTTTTATGTATTGAAAGATGCCGAATAAATAAACAAACAGTTGCTTAAGTTAAATTTTGATTACAAATAGACAGTTCTACTTTAATTATGTTACTTTCAGTAGTATCTGTAGTATTTAATTAAATTGAAATAAAAATAATTTTACAATTTTTGTATTTTGAAAATTATAATTCACATAAATTTATAATTCAATTTATTAAAGCTATAAATGTAATGCTAAGTATAGGATGTAAAATTATGGTGTTTAACATTGGAATAAAATGGGGTTGTGTAAAACTTTCTATAGCATAGTACAAAAATACGGCACTATGTTTTAAGATTTTTGTGTTAATTACATCTTGAGATTTATTCACTGACTGCTATATCATTATTGCCTGTCCTTACTATGAAAGAGATATAAAGCCATGGAACCCACATTTTTTCAGATAAAAGAAAGTACAGTAAAGAAATATACTGTATATTCTCGCCTATAAGGCAATCCGTGTGTAAGACAACCCCCGATTTTGAGAATATTTTTTGGACGCTTTTTTGTATGTCGAAATAATATAAGACCACTAATCCACTAATAATGTGAACTAAATATAGGCTCAATCCATTTATGGGCAGTAATACCATTTTATGGGCTTATAAATGTTCATCAAAATCTTCTATCCCCACATATTCATAGGCTTAGCCAGTGAGCCGTCCGGCCGTCTTTTGGATGGCCTACAATTATTTAGGACGGCCACCTTTGCCGTGACGGCTTGGCCTATTTCAGTTAGTAAATTTGCATGTTATGGACAATCCACATATAAGACAAACATGATTTTAAAATAAAAAATGTGTATGGTATGTGTTACGCATATAACACGACCCCCTGTTTTTCGATCGTAATTTGCTATTTTGAGTCTTGTCTTACATGCGAGAATATATGGTAGGCATAGTCTTTATGAACTACTGTAGGAATGAATCATACATACTGAATATAATACAGACAGTTTTGTAATAATATGTACATTCTACAAATCTACGTCTTTCATCACAACTTATTAAAAATACTGCAGTGAGATACTTTTTCTTTAGATTTCCGTGTGGTTGTAATTTCAGTGATTAAGAATACTACTAAAGGATACTCAATGAAACTACCTTAGAATAGCATACAGCTTTAAAAGAACACTTTCTCGTATCCTACTAAAGAATGGAATTGACTCTCAAATTATATAAAAATCGATTGAGCCACTCAGCATTTTAAAATACCATATTTTAATTCCTCATAATTCTTTCACATACTTGATTTTAGTTATGTCAGTCATAATTTTTTTTTACTACAGGATTTGATTGAATGAGATTTCTTTGGTACGAAATGTACCAATGTTAGGCCACGAAAGTTGGAAGACAATTTTCTAGTGAGGTCCTTTTGGTAGGGAATTGGGGCTAGAGGACAATCCTTTACTCTTTCCACTTTTTCTCATCTGCTTTTGAAACTTGCATTTTATCTGGAACCAAAGGAGAGCAATGATAGAATTAAGCCAAAAGTTCTGAAAAGATCATCGTGGTTCAGTACACACATCATGTCTTGAGTTTAACTGACTGTGCTATTATTTTATTTCTTTAGTTGCATTTACTTTTTATATCAATGTTTGGCTGAACCACTGCTGGATATCATTGCTTCCTCACTGAAAATGATCATTCAGTATACTGTACTGTAAGAACAAAATTATAAAATATAACAAACAAAGAACTATTAAAGATTCTTCAAATTACAATGAATGTCTTTGTTACCAAATATTGTGAAACTATGTTTAATTACGCATAATTTGTGTTGGAAGTCTCATTAAAGAGTCCTCCGGTTGTGTCTAAAGCATCGGGAAACATTCACTCAGTAATAGCAGTCATTACAGGGAAGCATCCGTCATCAACCGCAATATGTTAACTCTACTCATGCGAGTAACATTTAAAATGAGTAGCTCTTGTCCTACTTATTCTGCTGATGTTAACTTTGTTATTTCAGTTTATAGGCTAGGTTCTGGCCATGCGAACAATATCTGGTTAAGTTTATGGTTTTGTTTGGGTGTCCATTCACACCATTTCTGCCAATTTTTTAAAGATTTTGAATTACGTTTTATCTGTTAAAATTGACATTCAAATACAGTAGAAAAAGAACCTTTCATATTTAATGTGTTGATGAATGTGCTCATATATATCCTGCCAAATTTATAAAGGTTTTTGTCAATATTATTGTTCCTTGTACTAAATAATTGAAATGAAAACAAACAGGAAATTTTGTTCTAAATGAAAAAAACAAAATTTAAAAACAGTGGACTAATATAGCCTGCATTTAAATGTATTCCCAGTTTTCCTATTACAATACAATACAAATCTTTCTTTATTCTGGAAAGCTCATTTCAATACAATTGATGTACTAGTCTCCCAAGAGATCCAGATTAAGTAAAAATAATTTAACAAAATAACAGATGAAAGAAAAAAAGAGGTAAAAAAAAAAAAAAACAATGCACCAAAGAAATTAAAAGGTTTAAAAATCAACTTAATAGTTTGGAAATGTTTATGAATATCAACTGGAAGGTCATTCCAGAGCATTGGTGCTCGGTATCGGAAGGTTCTCTTCCCATGAGTATTTTTCCATGTTGGAATTATCAATGTATTTGTTGTCATAGTATGTTCTGATCGAGGTAGAAACAAGATAGATGTATGGTGATATTTGTTAGTATTTGTAGATAAAGATTCAGGCGTACGAAAAACCTTCAAGAAAAGAATTGCCATATGTCCCTAGTTCACAATACTAATTTGAATACATATCACAGTTTATAGGTATTTAGCAAAAATTAATATTTATAAAATCAATTTCTCTTTAAAATTCATTTTCTATTGATTTTTATGCCAACTATAAATCATCTTGCATACTTAATATTTATCCTCGCATGCTTCTAATTGTAAATGTTAGATGCATTTAATGCTTCAATTTTGACCATTTTCTCAACTCAAACTTAATATTTTATTGTGATATAAATGATGCATTTAATGCTTCAATTTTGACCATTTTCTCAACTCAAACTTAATATTTTATTGTGATATAAATTTTTATATTATCAAATTTTATTTGTTTCATTGCTGACAGTTTTTCCTTGGAAAAAATGGGAAAATATAAAAAGTGACTTGGCCATTAGGTGAACTCTGTATAACTGTCCCTATGTCCCACCAGAATGATATTAAATTAATAATATTAAATTAAATTAATAATATTATTATTATTAATTGCTATTCTTTAATTTAATTCTTAACAACAATTTTACAACTGGAAACTAATTCTAAAAAGATGATAAATTAACGTTTAAAGGAATTGTAATTGCTTTTTGATGTATGTAGTAACATATTTTTTTTTAATCATTAATATTGGTTGAACTATGTGGTTTTGATTATTGATTTAATTGTAAAAGTTTGTGTCGATGATGAGATATAGAGATATAAATTTCAAAAGTTCATTTAAAAAAAAGAAATACAGATCAAAATGATTTGGTTTACATTGATTTACAGAAGTAAAATCACAATTTTAAAATTTATTACCAACCAATTTAAGAGCCTATGCAAATTGACAAAAAAATACTAAAAATAATACAACTTGTAGAATATATTAGCTTTGTAGATTTTATATAATGGGCTTCAGATTTTTCTTGCAATAAATTTTCCCTCTGAAATTTGTTTATGGGAAAAATTCTCATAGCTCTATTGTGATTTGTAACGACGGATGATAGTACCCCACAGTCATAGAATTTGATATCGTTTTTAGTTACCTTTTTTACAAAGTAGTAGAATCAGAATCAAGGAGTTTATAGTAAAAGAGAGTAGGAGTGTACTATGGACGTGTTTATGTAAATGGTCTGGCTTTTCCTATTTATGGTTCTTATATATTTGGGATAATAAAACTTGAAGTATCATTCATTTTTTAAAATTATTATTACATAATTCTATATAGGCCTATTCTGTATGTTATTTCCTACATCCATACATTTCACCTTCAATGTATTATAATTCATGGTTTGATTTTTTAATTAGCCCTACTCATATTTTCATTAGGTTTTTCATTTTTCCTCTGTCTTTCGTCTTTGTATATACCGGTACTGATAAAAAGTAAAAGAAATCAATCTTGAAAAATCAAAACAGAATTCACAAAAAAATTGAAGTCAAGTCATTTTCCTTTTAATGTCTCACAAAGTCTATATCTACCACCAGCTAAACATGTTTCGTATTTATATTTATATTTTTCTATTATTTGAAATGTGTAATTCAAATTTTTGGGTGACAATAGTACCTAATACTTTGATAAATTACATATACAAAATAAATACATAATAGTAAGCCAAAAAGATTTTGAATTGCAAAACAATAATTAGCAAAGTTAAATTATCTTAATATGGTGGTCATGTGAAAAACCATGTTTCGGGCATGACATTGCATTACTGTAGGTAACTCCAACTGTTTTTATTAATTTGCATAAAATGAATGTTATGCATATTGAACAGAGGAACATTGCTGACTTCACAGTATTCGTTCCTCCATCTGCAAAAATTTACTTCATATTCTGTGACCCTGCTCTTCCTTTTCACCATTAATTAATTGCAAATATGGAAATGCAAAGTCTTTGTCATACATCTGTTTCAATTTTAAATAAAATACAGAATTAAGAAAGGAAATTGAAAAATATCAAGATATTATATAGTCTACAGAATTTTCCAAGAAATTCACTGCAGGGTGTAAGAACTACGACCTGTAAATGTACAATAAGTGTTAAATCCTGTAGAACAGTAACCTTCGACTGTAACTTAGATGCAACTTAGATACTAGAAAGGTAATTGTGTGATGTTATTCCTCTGAGAAGACATTAAATTACTCTTTATTTAACTAGGAAATTCAATTAAACCCACAATCATGTGTTATATTTCTTTGCATTGCCGTAGTAGTACATCGCACTCGCTTTAAACAAATTTCTCCTGCCATTGACCGCAAAATGTGGTCCTTATTTTGACTTGCAGCGAGGTGCAAAGCTGGTAGTTTTCAAATCCTGTGTAGATAAATGTTAAAGATGATAGAACACAAAATGTCAGAGTCAACCCAGCTTTTTTTATGAACCTTCATTGGTCATCATAAACATTTGACCAAATCTGGTCAAATTCTGTTAAAACTTTAGTATACTATCTGTGCTAAAATCATAAAACATTAGGAAGTAATAATCATAATTTTTATATATTTTGAAGTTCATGTAGCACAATTAAATACCATTACTATCCAAAATTATATATAAATATATGAAAAGATTCCTAAAATAATACAAATATTAATATAAATAATGCTAAGATTACTAAGAATATGAATTAATAACTTTGAGAATTTATACAAGAAAATGTTATACTTGCTAGTAGAACTTTTTTAAGGTTCACACGAGAGCTCTAGTATCCGGATCGCTAACGGTTAGTGAGCGCTATCGGTTAGCAAGTTGAGCACGTTTCTATCATCAACCAATCACACATACGCATTTCCAATTGGGGATTTCTTGTATGAATGCAAAGGTGAGCGCGTAAGTTTGTTATCTGGATCCTGCTAAAAAATATCCAAGGTGTTGAGCTAGCAGTGGTCCATTATTAATAATGCATAAATGATGCTCTTCCTGTTTGCATAGATTTCCGTTGCAAAAATTAATTGTTTTTTTGTCATTTAAAGTATTCTGGTTTTACCAGAATTTTCATTTACTAGGCAATATAAATCTAGCAGCAATAAATAATCTTTCCTAAAGAATTAGGGTTTTATTTTATGAAATCTTATATTCATCTTTTATTATGAATAATAATTACTCAGTGTTGATTTATATATGTTGGACACAGGTGTCAAACATTGCCTGATAACGATTTTATTATTGGCTTGCTAGTGCCCCCGCCTTCGTGGAAGGAAAACTATGTCTGCCTTCACCTTGAAATCTAATTAGAAATATTTATTTCTTCCTCACAATTAGTTGAATATAATTCAATTACTGAAATGTACCCCATGACGATGCCGTAATATCTCAAGCACACACATGAATTTTAATAAAATACTATATATATTTTCTCCTCTAGCCAGATACAAAACTGTTTCGCTAAATGATAAAAAAAAAAAAAAAAAGACAATCTTTCAAAGATATAGTTTGCTAAACAAGTAAGATATAAAAAAAATTCTTTGGTTAAGGTTTTGTGCAAGGACAAACGATAATTAACATTGGCAGGAACCAGGGAACATATGCTCCAAAGTCTATTCCAATACTGCTGCATCACTGCGTTCTGTGTATAACTATAATTCTCTTAGTTTTGTAATGATATTATATTCTTCATTTTTTCACATCCCTCTGTGACCATATCAGGGGGATATTAACGATAATTTAATTACATTTATTATGATTGGCTGAATTGTACACAAATAATAGTGAAGAGCAATTAACTGCTTAATGACTATGTTATTAACTAGAGAGTGGAATAGGTTGCATTAAGTTCAAGGTTTTGTTTAAAGCTACCCATTTATGTATTTCTCTACTGTTAATGTATGTAGGCCTACCATGCCTTCATACAGCATTATGAATAGTGCATTTTGCTATAATGATATTATCCAATCATGTATAGAGTGCGTAGAATGTTTACATTTTTAACAAGTAGATGAAAATGAAAGTTTTAAGCCAGGCTCCAGAGGAAAAATAATTGATGCTTTATGCAACTCGTTTTTCTAAGACACAAAAAGGGTGATTGACGAACGGTTAATGAGATACAGATTTTTGAATATTTAGAAAATGGGGAAAAGTGAAAAATAGGATGGTTATACACTGGTTTTTTCCCCAGTTTATAAATATTTTTAAAATCTGTATCTCATTTTAAAATTGCTGCTTTAACAGGATTTTTAATTTTTTCCAACCCTATGATTAAAATTAATGATTTGCTGTTATTGATCAACAAATAAAATCTAACAATTGTAAGGTATATAAAACAGGTGATAAAATGCATCTGAAATTGATCCTAATTGTACATTGATTGCACTTCAAGGTTTATAATGTTTCTACAAATGTGTATTTTTTTCTTTGTATCACGAATAAAATTCTCTCCGGAAATTATTCTTCAAATTCTCCTCGTATTGTTGAAACTATTAATTAATTAGCAATTTGAATTGCCAATTACAAAATAAATACTTCAAAATGTCTCATTAAACATCAGTTACCGTACGAAAAGCAACTCCAGAGATATCAGGAATATTGCAAATTACCCAGCCACTGTATTGAGTAGGGTAACAGAGTGTAGGCGCATATTAAGAGGCAAAACTGTAGACGGGCTAATTTATCATCACCTTCACCTTAACCGGAAAGGTCGCTGAGGTCAATATTTTATTGTTTGTTCAATGATATAGTATGCTACTACAGTACATATTGATCATCAGTGAAATATAGGATATTAAAATGTTTGGTATCTTGAAAGGCAAGGCTGTTTGCAAGGACAATGTGATAAATAACCTACAGGTTATGACTGTAAACATTTCATTGATAAGGTTAAAGGAGGGGCCTGAAATAGTTATTATCATCCTTTCATTTACATTTACTTTGAAAAATTTTTTTATTACAATATACAGTATTATATATTTATTATATTATTATTATTATTATTATTATTATTATTATTATATTATTACATATTGCATTTGTTGCATAATATCTTGTAGAATGGCGTAAATACCTGTTAACATTGGGCCTGTTTCTGCTGCCAGAAAATACCTGTATAATACAGGTATTTTAAAATACATTATATATATATATAATATATTTTTGCAGTAGAAACGGGCCATCCTAAGAAATACAGGTATTTCTGTACCGCTTAAAAAATCGCTATTGATTGAGGGTACGCACCGGTATTCAGGAATGTGTAACGGTATTCACAGTCCCTAAATTCAGCTGCAACACAAAATACCTGTATTGGTGACCCCCGGAATGACCCCGATACGACCTTTTTCTCTTTGCTAGCCTAGCCAGTGTGTAGGCGCGCGAAGGTACAAAATA
Organism: Anneissia japonica; assembly: GCF_011630105.1. Classification (NCBI taxonomy): domain Eukaryota; kingdom Metazoa; phylum Echinodermata; class Crinoidea; order Comatulida; family Comatulidae; genus Anneissia; species Anneissia japonica. Next base: position 646,587 of record NW_022692922.1, on the reverse strand, counting down.
CTGTCTGTAGGCCTAATGAAAAGATGTGGACTGAAGAGATAACTCGTTTTTTGGTTCTAGCGTGGGGCGAAGAAAAGATTGAATGGGAAGTTCAGTGGCACAAAACGTACCTAGCTCTATCGTCGTCGATGGTGTTAGCCGTGCCCAGTACCATTGCTAGGGTTGTCAGCAATCGCCTTCTTTGCCTTTGCAAAATCCACCTAAACTTTCGATATCTTGGCGGTTCGGAATAATGGACCGAACAGTTGCCATGCCGACAACCATTTGCTAGCATCGACAAAATTACCAATACTAAAATAATAATATTTAGCTGTATCGCTAGCATCTTCGAATTTTTGCGCAGTTACGGTGGAGTTGTTGTTGATAGTATCGTCAAAGGTCAATTCAAACTTCCGCTTTGCGAATGGCCTTTTCGGTAACGATGACGAAATTCCGTCGTGTTTTTGACAGAAACCAGACACGACCACCCATTAGAATAAGCTCAGATCGGCAGTAGAAATGGGGTTAGGATTTCGGTACCGGTATTATACAGGTATTTTGAATACCTGTATTATTCCTGTATTTTTGGGATTTGCAGCAGAAACATGCCCATTGTCTATTATTCTGAGAAATGAAACCGGCAGTGTAATACAGTAATCCGTAAAAATATATTATTTATTCATTAAAAAAATAAAGAAATAAAAGTATTGATAAAATAAATTGCAGAATAAATTGACACATACTCCAATGGGATCCTCTATCCAGATTCAAGTCCCAACAAATTTAGTTTTTAGCACTAATTTGTATAGATTTAATGCAATCAGCACGATAACCATAACATTAAAGCCCCATTCCCAGCAAAATTTCAGTTGATAAGAAAAATCTGATTTTTGTATATGTTATAAGATTTATAAATATAATACAAGATTGCTGGAATTGAATTTAGACATTCCCAAACATGAAAAAATGTAAAATAAGTCTGAAATTAGATTTTTTGTGTTCCACATAAATTGTTTCATGTTTCATTTTGCAGTAGGTCTGCGAAGAAATACAGTAGGCGCCGGAAACATTAACCTATCCAACACTGCTAAGCTAGGCCTAGCCTTACCTTGATTTAGGTTCTGTTATCACACATGTTTAATGCCTATTGCATTAATTTTTACTGTGTCAATTTATGGTGCAAATGTAAATCGTTTAATTCACTTATAGTGTGCTACAACAATGCATTGCGGTTATTGTTGAACAAACCCAGATCATGCAGTGCTAGCAAAATGTTTGTTTCCAACTCCCTTCCCAGTTTTGGCGAATTCTTTAGAAAATCCGTCTATGGATTTATTGAGAGGGTGTAAATTTGTGAGAATACATTAGTAAAGTGCATATAATGATCACGTTCTCAAGGACAGCAGTTTATGGCTACGGTCACACTAGCGTCTCAAGCCTAGCTTGACTCAACGCAGGTGAGATTTCAAGCCAGGCTCGAAATTCTGTATCGGTCACACTAGTTGGATTGACCTCCAAATTATGAAAGTCGAAACAGCAGAGCCGTAAAGAGAGAGCTTGGCCAACTCTGTTTCACGGAATTAGATATACGCGCGTGTGATTGGATGGATCGCAATCAAAGATTTTACACCAGACGTGCCCGAACCACTCTTCTTCAACTGATCTTTTATCAGCTTGTATTGGGCTTGCAATGCCTTCACTTTTGTTTGAATTTGGGCCGTGTTCTCTTCTCATGTCCGAGACTGGCTAATCTGTCAGCAAGCACGCCAAAAATTCCCGTTTTGTTATTTTCTATCCGGACTCTCAGCTCGGGTTGGCCCCACAAATCTACCAGGTCAGCAGTTTCCTGGTCGCTCCAAATCAATAGCATTATTATTAATTAAAATTTGAATTAACTTTTATGAAAAGTAATGATTGCGTCTTGATTGAACACACATGAAGAACTCGCGGGATTTTTATTCAAGAACTTCTAAACGCAACGGTGTCATCGACTGTGATTGGTCGACAGCCGGCGAGGAAATGTCAATCTCGGTCATGCCAGGGTCAATATGGGTGCTGAGCCGGGATCGAGATAGGTAGATTGAGATCGAGGTCACGCCAGGCGCGAGTCGGTGCAGATGTGGTCAATCTCACCTGCGGTGAGTCAAGCCAGGCTTGAAACTCTAGTGTGACCGTAGCCTATATGTAAAATGGATGTCCCTACTGCATACATAAACGCAAGTTTGAATTGTACTTGAGAGGTGTTTTTCAGTATATTTATGTCTATTTATTTACTTTATATTTTAAGTATTGTACTCTATGAACTAGTTTTCGAAATAAAGAGAATGAATGAATGAATAAAAATGGCCAACATGATATTTTCCGTTGCTAGTATTGACACTTGTGAAATATAATATATCATAGGAATTATTTCAAATTTGTTTAAAAAAAAGTGATTCTGACCGAGATTTTGACACTTAAACGAACATATCTCAGGCCTACTCGATCTACCGCAGTGTGCGAGATGCAAAGTGCAAAAACTAATCTCATTAGAGAGGGTGCACTTTATTGACTGTATAATGTATACATATAAAATTGAGAGCATTTCAGCAGGTGTGATTACAACCTCTGAATTTGCCTAGTAACGAAGAATTCATCTAGAAAATGGTAATCTCGAAATAGTCTGTATTTTTCATTTCTTAAAATTCTTTTTCAAAAAGAAAAATTCTTTTTTAGTGAAATTTCACCAGGAATGGGGCTTTAAACGTACATGTTTATACGGATTGTATAAAATCGTCTTTCAAATCTTTTAAGCTCTTGGATTGCAAGGATTGAAGTACAGTGGATATTTAACTGATAGATTTCCAATTTATGGATCAGCATTTTGTGATAGCTAATAAAAGCCTAAACTCAACCTTAAATGTTTCACTTTAAGAAAAAAGTACATGAAATTAATTTTTTAAATACAGTGTATTATACTAATTATCCATAAATCTTAAGATAAGATATCAATTCAGAAATTACTTACAAGTTCATTTTGATTTTTTGCGATAGATTCCTTGGATCATGTTTGGTAAACTTAAACCTAAAAACCAGAAAATACATGTAAGGTGGTGTATTGAAGAGGCCTACGACCCCTGGCTAAGCTACTTCAGGCCTTCCTACCATTTGAGTTGTGTAGGGCCCCATCAGGGTGCAAGGCAAATCCCATTCCTTCCTACCATTTAAGCTGTTAAGGACCCCAGGACAAGGCAAATCCGATTCTCTGTTATATCCCGGACCCTGAAAATCAGGTGCCCTGGTGAAAGCTCATTGGTTTTACGCCACTGCAAGTGTAGTCGTGTCCTCAAAACTCATTTAGCAACCAAGCCTTTATTTACATAGATATTCTACCCGCCAATTTAGTGTTACTGTAATTCAATACAATTTATGTAACACTTGGTACAGTTTACTTTAAGAGTTATAATCTGATACTCAATAGTGCTGAATTTTCTTTTTAGATCTCTGAAATGTGTAGTGTGCACAGGGGGGTGGGGCAATAATGGCCTGTATTCTCCCTTCCCCCGCCCATCAGAAATTCTCTGGATCTGCCCCTGTGTGCACAGTGTTTGTTTGGTCTGTGTTATGTTTTTTTGTTTAGTTTGAGTGTACATGGAAAAAACATTTCCAGAAATCTGATGTGTTCATTATGAACATACTAAGTATTTGAGGGCTTGTTGAGAACACTTAATTCCTTGACTTACCTTTTGCCAGAAAAGCATTTAGATTATGCTGTGCTAAGCTTGATGTTTCACAAGAAATTAGGTCATTACAATAAGGAGTGCAAATGGTTAATGACATTTTTTGATCATTAATAATGTTGTTAGTAGTTGTTGTGTCTTGAGGCATTTTAATCATGAAGTCAAAAGCATATAAGATTAATTTTTAATGTTTGATGGTTATGATAAGATAGACATTTCAAAAAAGAACAATCCAAGAAAAAGTTTATCAATATTAGTTAAATTACAAACTTATCTTTATTTTGTTATTGGAAATAGATCTGCTTTCAGAATTATAGTGACAGTAATTTGAATAATCAATCCAAAAAAAATCCGTGTTTTATTATGTAGAATCCAGATTAGTAATAATTGAATTCTACAAGAGTAAAACATTGTGGTAGAATAGTGGATTGAGTATGGGACTTGCTTCTTTATCATTTATGGAGAGTTAAACATGGACAAAATAAACACTCCCTTTAAAATGTCTGGAAGGAGCGTTTATTTTAGTATGTACGTATTCTTTTTACAAAAAATAAATAAATAAATACCTTCCTAAAATAAATTCAACTTCAAAACCCCCAGCAATAAATCCTCTTTCGTGTTTACTCATATAAATACATAGCCAGATATTTGCAGATGAAAAAATTTGTCATCATATGGTCCTATACTATCAAATTGGTTGACTATTTTTGTCTGATAAAGTAGATAATATACCACATACATAGATTCAAGGCATCTATTGCTTAAGAAGTGGGCAATAGAAACTACTATCACCCTATTGATAGTACTTGTTTGCCTTATCGCGACAGGCCCTGGAGTTGTTATTTTGATAAACAACTTAAATAACAACTCCCGGCCTTGTTTATCACATTTTATGGCTGAGCGAGCGCCATAGTATATTGGCTTAAGATAAGAATTTTTGTTTCATTGCTCTATGTCATCGTGGAAATCACATTTTTCGTGAAATTTTCGGGATATTTAAAAAAATCGGGAGATATTAATAAAAATCGGGAGGGCGGGAGACGGCCTCAAAAATCGGGAGAAACCCGCAATTCTCTGGAGAATTGGGATCTCTGCGATCTCCACATCACCTTGGGGCATAGATATCACCATTCCCCTCATCAGCAGTCAATATCTGTATATTATTGTCTGACCAAACGAACGGTATGGAAAGACACCTGAATTGTGTGATCAGATTTGTTTGAAACAACCCACCAAAAATTTTATATTAAAAATAATGTTGCAGTTTGGTGGTGTCTACAACATTTTCTTGTAGAAGTACCATAAATATATATGCGGACATTACTGCAATATTGTGATAATTTAACCGCAATGTTCGCAGAATTTGTGAATGCTTTATTAACGTTTTGTCTATGCTGGGTAGCTTTTAAAATCTGATTAAATGTCCGAGTTTGACAGGTAAAATTCTGATAGTGTATGATTATGGTATGATAAATGCCTTTAATTGTGAAAATGATTGAATGATATTGGTGATGGTTGGGGACGTGTACGATACATAATACATTGTCTATCTTCAGTGTTTTGCTATTTTTGATTGATGGAGTCTTTAATGCTGTAATTTTTTTTTTCGCAATTTATTTCGTCTTGCAGGTGCATGTGAAGGTAAATTTTAATTACAAAATGATTTATTTTTCTGATGTTTAAATGGGTTTTTTTCTTCTTTTGTTTGTTGTATATAATTTTACGAGGTGTATTCTTTGACATTTGTATATTTTTCTGGTTGTTTTTTTCTTAATCTGAGTGTATATATATTGAGCTAAAATTAAGTATCAAGTTGAAATTGATAGAATTTATATACACTTTGTTAGATCATCATATTGGCTGGTAATTATTTTAAGGATTTTTGTATTTGTCTATAAACAACTGAAAATTAGTTGTTTTTATAAATCTTTTTCTGATAAGTTGATAACTTATTTATTTGATCTTCTTAAATGAGCAATTTAATGATTTAATAGAATTTTAGATTTTATCAAACACAATATTTCTTTTAAATTTTAATATATTCTTAGAAAAGCATACTATTTTGCCATTTCACATCAAATTAAATAATAATATTAATAGAGCAGATTAACAAGGGTGACAAGGGTGTGGAAGCCATAGCGATATGGGACTTTTTATTAGTCGTAAGGACATTAGCATGAGACCGATGTTGGGCACACTGCTTGTGTCAGTGGGCAAGACACTTTACATTTGCCTCTCATCACCCAGATGTATAAATTAGTTTGGTAGGAGGTGAATGATTCTGAATGACAGTAATAGTGCAAAATTACACATATAACTAGAGCAGTCCTCCATAGAATGCATACCTCTGGCCTGTCCCTGGATACTGAACAATACACAGGCCCTGTATAAGCAATTCCATTATTTTCTTCCGTGACCATGACCTTGTCCTTTGACCTTTTCTTTCCAATTATCTCTTAGATTATTTATTTACCATTCCACATAATTTTATGATGATCCATTCCTTAGTTGTTGTGTAATCTTGCTAACAGACAAACTGGGGTGAATACATAACCTGCTTTGGCAGAGGTACACTACAAAAGTCCTATAAAGTATGATATAAAAAATCATTTGAGATGCTTGATTCTCAATAAAACTTTGGGAGTGGACCCTTGATATTGCCGGGGTTGAACCCAGGATTAGAAGGTAACCATGCTAACCATTGAGCCACAGGTCCCTACGACTAGGTTCTTGGCCACCCTGGGAAAAAGCTGGTACTTCCCCTGGGAAAAAATTGGTACTGGCTCAGGGGAAAAGGCTGGCCCTGTAGAAAAGCTGGTACTGCCCATGGAGAAAAGCCTGGTACTGCCCTGGGAAAAAGCTGGTATTGCTCCTGGAAAAGGCTGGTATTGCCAGTTAAAAATCTGGTACTGCTCCTGGGAAAAAGCTGGTACTTTTCTTGTATTGTTTAAGGTACCTCCGTAATCATTTTCTATTCATTGCTTTGGTTGGTTCAGACAAGCTGTACCAAATCTGGACTAGAAATCTGTAGCACAATGCTACTGAAGTGGGAAGTCGCCTGGCATGCTCTGCCATATTAGTGGGATGGGCCGTTTCCACAGGGAAAAAAAAGGTTCAGGTAGCATTGCAAATGGAATATTTTTAACTGGGATAAAATGTATTGGGGAAGAATATTCAGTATGATTACTGCATAGAATTGCACAAAAGTGGATTTATCTGAAAGTATAATACAGCAGCCTTCTTTTTCAATACAGTCAATAATCCATAATGCTCCCAAATTAAGTCTAATGTGAGCCTATATCAAATCAATGTCTTGACTCCTTCAGCTAAAGTTTGCTGGAAGATTAATCATTTTGACAGCCTTCTATGTGTCCCACAATCAGCATTCATGAACCTTACTAAACTTGATATGTGTCTGCATCCAGGAGAATATCATGAAGGGAAAAAAAAGGAACAGGCTTTAACAATGATCAACATTTTTTAATGAATACGATAGAGCATTTCCACATGCCTATGTTCCGTTCATCGGTATTATGGTTGCCAGTTGCTGAACATATAAAAAATCTGGCTATAACATGACTTATTTAGGCAAAGTAAATTACTAATTAGCATAGAGTGTTGTTCTCACCTGTTAATCCCCTCAAATGTGTTCAAATGTAGGCTAGGTTGCAATGATAATTGAATCTGGTAGAGATATGTTAATTAAGTAAAAAACTGGATTAAGTGTTTTAGTGTTTGGACTATCTGTATATACCCTGTATGAGGCAATAAATCAAGTGAATAGGCCTATTTCAACTGATGGCTGCCCTAGATAGGCATCCACTGGATGTCTGTTCCACCAGGTGTCATCACTCCCCTGTATGACAAGTGGACACAGGCCTACAATAATGTTGTGACATGATCTTTTCTTCATTCTCCAACTGTCTAGATATCTAGTGATGTATGATTTATTTAGTATTGGCGAATATATTGTTTATTTCTATAAAAAGAAATGAATTCCGCAATTGAGAATAGGGTATCAATTTTTAATGACGGGACACATACAGTTCAACTACAGAACATGTTCTCATCAACTTTACCTATGATATAATAAGAAAGAATACAGTAAAACCTTAAGTAGAAGCTCTGGGCTTCTTTTTTTTTTTGCGACCTTTGGATGGACTTCTTTTCCAGATGGGATTATTTTCCAGATAGGCTTCTTTTCAAAATACTTTTGCACAGTAAAGAGGGAGGCTTTTCAAAATTGATGCTGCAAATTTTGGGAATTACTACTATAAAACAATTATTAGGGCCACTACATCAGTCTGTATCATGGAGTGTATTAACCAGCATTAAACCACCTAAACTACAGTATAAACCAGACATGTGTTTTAATTTATTTTGTTTTTTGAAATTCGTGTACATTATATGTACTGTACTACCTCGAAAAGAAGCATCGAAAAGAAGCCCATCTTCTTTTCAAGGCTACTTTTGCAAACTGAAAGAGGAAGGGGGGCAGGGTGGGCTTCTTGAGTAATTGATGTTAACTTAAATACATCAGTGTAATTGTGTGTATTGACTTCCAAACATTTCCAAAAAACCACTTAAAGTGCAAATGCCATCAGTGTACGCAAAAATCAGTGCTCATCAGGACACTGAGATCGTATGGATTGTGATAAATAATTCATACATTAAAGAATGCTCTTCAGTATGTTGACATTTGAATACATTACAATGTTTAATGATTCACATAGTTTCCAGCTGGAGTATCCTAACTCTTGTCATGGTATCAGCTGACAAAATATGTCCTAGTATAAGATAACCTTATGATCGAAGTTATAAATATGATTATTCTTAGAATTGTTTTATTATAATTAATGTATCCATTCTATTTATTTATTTATTTATTCTTCATACTGTAGACACTTTCAGTACTATTACACTGATTTTCAAAGTGGTACAGTTTAAAACATAACAAAAGTATATATAGTACAATATAAAGAATTGTTTAATAAAAAGTAAAAAGAATGTAAATATAAAAAAACACACAAAATAAAAACCAAGCAAGAGAAGAGTCAGTGAAATACATTTATGTAGTAATATTGTTTTGTAATTAATGTAACGTCATATTTTGAAAGTTAATTTTTAATTCATTAGAAGTTAATTCCACATTTTTGTTGCCCGGTAAAGTCTGTTTTCCTTGACTATTGTTCCAAGCTGGGATGACTTGATTGTTATTTGTTTGGCTACGTGTTCCTTTAGTGTAGGTATTTGTTGAAGATAAAATTTGATGTCAGATATTGAGGAGCGTAACCTTTTAAACATTTGAAAATCATGATAAGTAATTTTTCATCCCAACTAGCATTGAGTCTTCTCCAGCCAAGAGTACTTAAAATATAATTAACAGGGGTCTTAATATCTACAGAAAGCAAAATTCTACCTAATCCAGGGGCGGATTTAGAGGGGGGGGCCGGACCGGCCCCAGCCTCCCCTTTTGGAAATTCAAAAAAGAAAAAAGAAAAAGAAAAGAAAGAAAGAAAGAAAGAAAAAGAAAACAAATTGTTTTCTTTTTCTTTCTTTCTTTCTTTTCTTTTTTTTTTTCATTGTTACAATGATCGCCTAAAAGGCATTAGAGGTTATTTTTGGGCGTCTGGAACACAGAAATTTAGCGGGGGCATGTCCCCGGACGCCCTATGATATTTTTATCTCGATCGGCGCCACTTTTGGTTTCTCTTCCTTTTGGACATCTCTGGGGCTATGTTCTCATACGGCAGCTAACGGTTAGCAGGATCCAGATCCTGCTAACCGTTAGCTGCCGTGCGTCCATATGAGAGATCCCGATCCGGATACCAAGAATATGATGATCGAATCACTGGCCAATAAGAAACTGGAAATTGTAAACGCGCTCACTTGCTAACCGATAGCGCTTGCTAACCGTTAGCGGTATCCTGATACCACTATCGGTTAGCGCTAACCGATTGGGCGTTCTCACACAGGTGCTAACGGTTAGCGCTAACGGTTAGCTCCCGATCCGGATACTAGGGCTCTCGTGAAAACCAGGCTTAAATCCACCCCTGCCTAATCTATTCATAAGCACTTGTAAACAATTGGCATTTTGGATACTATACTATAACTTAGACTGGCCAAGGATATGGAGTAAACTTCACTCATATTACCAATGCAGGTATTCCTTGTAAGGTACTTTATGTCTAAGAGCACAAGGTATAGTTGGTTATAAGTACATTGGATAAAACAATTCGATATATATTTTTTTTTAATTCAATTAATGTACCACATTTATCAGTTCAATTACTGAACTGCTTACATCATGACATAGCAATCTTTATATAATAACCAATGGTGGCACCCTCAGCCTGTATATTAATAGGCAACAGTCAAAATGCACTTATGTAGAAACAGTCACGGAAATCATTTAGAATATAGTATTGTTAATTAGTATATTTGACATTAATTGGAAGTAATTAATTATCCTAATACTGTATGCATGGAAGTATTTGGAAGTTGCCTATCAGTGAAATTGGTTTCCTTATTGTTGAGCTATAACCTTTAGTAAGGAAACTAAAAGATGCCAATATATTGATAAATAATAACAGATTCAGTTGCTAAATTCCACATTCTAAATATATTTGATACATACAACTGATTTTTGTAAGACACAAAAGGTTGCCACAATGTGCCATAATATTGGCGACAGATCCCGATCCGGATACCAAGAATATGATGATCGAATCACTGGCCAATAAGAAACTGGAAATTGTAAACGCGCTCACTTGCTAACCGATAGCGCTTGCTAACCGTTAGCGGTATCCTGATACCGCTATCGGTTAGCGCTAACCGATTGGGCGTTCTCACACAGGTGCTAATGGTTAGCGCTAATGGTTAGCTCCCGATCCGGATACTAGGGCTCTTGTGAGAACCAGGCTTAAATCCACCCCTGCCTAATCTATTCATAAGCACTTGTAAACAATTAGCATTTTGAATACTATACTATAACTTAGACTGGCCAAGGATATGGAGTAAACTTCACTCATATTACCAATGCAGGTACTCCTTGTAAGGTACTTTATGTCTAAGAGCATAAGGTATAGTTGGTTATAAGTACATTGGATAAAACAATTCGATATATATTTTTTTTTAATTCAATTAATGTACCACATTTATCAGTTCAATTACTGAACTGCTTACATCATGACATAGCAATCTTTATATAATAACCAATGGTGGCACCCTCAGCCTGTATATTAATAGGCAACAGTCAAAATGCACTTATGTAGAAACAGTCACGGAAATCATTTAGAATATAGTATTGTTAATTAGTATATTTGACATTAATTGGAAGTAATTAATTATCCTAATACTGTATGCATGGAAGTATTTGGAAGTTGCCTATCAGTGAAATTGGTTTCCTTATTGTTGAGCTATAACCTTTAGTAAGGAAACTAAAAGATGCCAATATATTGATAAATAATAACAGATTCAGTTGCTAAATTCCACATTCTAAATATATTTGATACATACAACTGATTTTTGTAAGACACAAAAGGTTGCCACAATGTACAGCCATAATATTGGCGCTGGTTCGAACGGCACACTTGCGTATGGTTCTGGTGGTGGAACAAGTCTTTTTTAGATAAGGACTGTAAACTGTAGGCCCAGTGCGCACAATTGGCTCATGTGCACTTTCAAGAATCCAGTACATCGTTTGAGATGAGTTCAAGGTTCAAGGTTCAAGGTTCGATTTATTCAGTCATATATAAAAATACATGAAATTTGTCTTCCTGGGTAATTAAACATACAATATTTAGCACATACAACAAAGATATTAGTAGGCTATATACACATTGTAAACTTCAAACCTAAAAACATTCTGTCCAAAAATCATTCTGTACAATCACAATATTAGAATATGTATCATAAGCAAACAAATATATTAGTTCTTTATTTACAATTACTTTAATGGAATATCCTTAAATAGAGATATCAGCTATAGTATGAAATGATTATCGTTGAAAGTTACTGTTAAATAGACGGATTAAGCTTGGCAAGAATGAATTCCTATATCGCACTGTATTAGTCTGAGTTAATTGTTACCAATCTACCTTATCTGCTTGTTACAATATATTTATTTAAACGGATGGGTATCGTTATCTCTTATTGCACTAAGTTTAGTTAACATGTTTTTCTGGTATATGCTCTTAATGTTAGTGACTTCTATACCTATAATTTTTCCTGCCGACTTCATTATCTTATTTTGTTGGTCCTGGTTCTTTCTGGTCAAACCCATAAACCACACGATGCAACAGTATGTAATCACTGATTGAACCATGCTTTGATAAAAAAGAAAGAGTGCATCTCTGCCTACATTATAAACCCCGAGTTTCCTTTAAAAGTATAGACGTTGGTTTGCTTTAGAACACAATTTAGTAGTGTTAACATTCCAATTTAGTTTATCATCAAACCACACTCCAAGGTATTTGTATTCTGTACACTTGTCAATATCACTGTTGCTTATTTTAAGGGGTGCAAGTACATGTTCTTTCTTTTTCCTAAAGTCGAAAATCATCTCTTTTGTTTTTTTCACATTAATCTGAAGATGATTGTAGTTACACCAATTTACAAGATGATCTATTAAATTTCTATAGATACTTTCATCATTATTAGAGATAAAGCCAGTGATAAATGTATCATCTGCAACTTTTACTATCTGACAAGAGTTTGTATTGCACTTAAGGTCACCTGTATATAGTGTAAACAGTAAGGGGGATAAGACGCATCCTTGCGGAGCCCCTGTATTAGATATGACACATCTTGATAGAGAATCAAGGGGGATACCCCGGTCTACTTGTCCATACAGCCCCTATTGTGGACATACGACAGTAGGTGGTACCAGTTTACCAGGTAGCTCATACACGAAAAGACCCTTGAAGAGAAGTATGTTACTGTATGAGCTAGTCCACTCCTCAAGCACTTTGAGACTAGTATAAAGTGCTATATAATCCAATTACATTACAATGCTATGTTTGCATTCAGTTTTTAGACCAACGTGAAGGGTAATTCTGCATTAACAAAATTGTATTACAGTTTGCACTTGCTGAAGGTTTTCTAAAATTGTGGCTAAACACTAATCGTCACTAGTAAATGGCTCATTCAAATGTAGACAAATCCAAATTCTAACTTTCAGATACACAAAATGCGCCATGAAATTTTTTTAATAAGCCTGGCCACCATAATCTTACTGGTCACAATTCACTCGGGAAACCTTAAAGATGTACTGTCCATTGAAAATGACTAAAATCATAAAAAATAATTTTTAAATTAACTTGCTCATTTAGCAGTAACATACAAATTATTAACTTGAGCATAGAAATTATTAAATTTAAAAAATGTGTTTCCTGATTTTTTAACTGGGTAATTATAATTAAGATAATAAAACACTTCCAGTGACTCAAAGTGTTTCTATCATTTTTTTTCATATCAGTTTTTGTTCATATCAGTTTTTGCTGTAAAATGATGGTTTTTATGGGTAAGCATTTTTTAAATACACTAATTTCTATGTTCAAGTTGATAATTTTTATGTTACTTCAAAATGGGCAAGTAAATTTCAAAAATGGTTTTTATGATTTTTTTTTGTTTTATTTCAAGGGACAGTACATCTTTAACATGCTTTATGTGTGTTTACCAAGAAAAATGTTACACAGAGTGTTACCGTACACAAGCTGCACTTGTTTTTTTGTAGTCAAACTGACAGGTACTTCTGGTTAATTAGGTTTATATTTTATCATATCATATATAGTTTAATTCATCCTGTAAGAAACTCATTGATGAGAATGTAGTAAAGGCTAACATTCTTGCCTTCCAAATGTCAGGATCTTGGTGCAAGATCTCATGACTAAACTATCTACTTGTTACAAGGCTCATAAACAAATTTTCGCATACTTTAATCCTAAGTGGTGTGTCACTTGCAGTTGGAGGAGAATAAAATTTAAAAAAGAACTTGAGTAGGATGAGATTAAAATACAAGGACAATCTGAAAATGATTGAAAACCCTGTGAAGAAAAAGATAATAACATGTTGATGGACAATAAAATCTAAAAAATGATTTAAAAAAAAGAATTCCTTACTTTTAAAGATATAAAAGGTTTTATTGTTTTTGCTCCTTATTCTTTTTAATTTTATTAATTTTTAAAAATTTAAATATATTTTATTTCTATTGTGTTTCACATGGCACAATGGAAAGCACCTTCCTAATGAGAGGCCAAGTGCTCAAATCTGAGGTTATACTTTATTAGGCAATACGTAAATCATAAATATATAATTATAAGTATACTTGTTCTATATTTTAATTAGGTTGTTTCCTTATATTTTCATTAATAAGAGAGACTTGGTGGCCACCTTATAAGTTGCTCATACTTAGACACTAGGGACCTCCTTTTTACCCCTCTACTTATCCTGCTAGCTTTCATTCATATTTCCTGTATTATTTTTCTCTAACTGTATACTTGCCCAAGTAAAAAAAAAGTGGGTTCCCACTGGGATCCCACTGGGGATTTGCCTATCGAACTGGGGTGAATGTAGAATTTTAGTGGGATTTTGTCTTGAAAGTGGATCTCACTCAATGTGAGTGGAATCCCACTGTCATAAATATATCCCACTTAGGTGAATAAAGAAATCCCAGTGAAATTTTGTCTAATAGTGGGATCCCACTCAATTGGAATGGGATCCCACCAAACTACTATAGGATGGGATCCCAGTGAGATAACAACATCCCACTGAGGTGAATAGAGAATTCCAGTGAAATTTTTTTATAGCAATGGGGACAGCAGTTTCCTTACAGTATTAAGTACTCTGCTATAAATGTATAATTGTTGTGATGCCAAAATATATGATTTTATCATTAATGTCAGATTTTAAATTATCGAGTTTGATTCTTAGTCAACCACTAATGCTTCACACTTTGTTCCATCCCATAATTCCCCCAGTAAACTAGATGAACAGCATAGCTGAAGGAAGTACACAGCATAATCTGGATTAGGATGTTTTTCCTTATGGATATTATTAATTCCAGATGGAATTATGGCATTCTGTTTTGTCCTTCTGTATAGATTTGTGGTTTCACTCATCACAAATTTATGCAGACTTTCTCTTTTGTTTGCCGGCCATAGAGAACCAAATTGTAGTATCGTTAATGAATGAGTTTACATTTTATGTCATCATATGCAGGACTAGCACTGTTGTTGCTGGAAGAATGAGATTTCCGCTTCTTATTCAAGGAAATTGTGAGCGTGAAGGCTTACGAAAATACTATAAGGCCATATAAGAAAATAATTGTTCATCATCCCCATCCCTTCCTTCTTACTGAGAATAATCCCATTGACGCTTAATTCAATGCCAAAAGACATGTAGTTTAATTGTAGAAAGTTGTTGCTCTAGCAACTCAGTATCAACTTGTGCACAGCATCTTGACTAAAATGTGAACAGAGAGTACTCGAGTGCAGTTTGTTTGTATGCTAGATTATGCCATGCATTAATCAACTTTGAGGTATAAATAACATTTTTTGAAAAAAAGAAATCTACAATTTTTAAAAAATGGCCTAATTTTATATATCATCAAGGTGCTTTATTTATTCAGTTACCGTTTTGTTTGAATTTGTATTTTTACCTTTTTTTTTTCTGACAATGCTACCTTAGGATGTTCAAGACCAAATATAGAAAATTAGTAAATTTTAATGGGTGACAAGAGACTGATGGCAGCATCATTGCGGTGTTCCCCTGGTTTTGAATTTGGCAGTACAAAATAGGTGTTTCAACCCAGGTACCTGAATGGAAATAAGAAGTTTGTGGCTACAATTTATTAAATTAACAAAAGAACAAAACCAAATAATGCATTCTTGTTATTATCATGAAATATCATTTACTATTATTTTTTAAATAAACCACCGTGTTTATACCATTTTTTACTGGTAAATTTGTTCATATAGAGCCAGCTAAGCATGTGCAATGGAAGCTATTGCCACTTTTAAGTGAAGTTCAATTCGCTTCAAAAAATAACAATACATAATCATTAGCCTAGGCCTGGACAGGAATGATGTTCATTTATTGAAAGAGGACCAGCCTAGTCTTCCTACTAAGTGCTTTTTTTTTATTTTACCAACACACAATTTTCACTGGTTGGTCAGTTTATTTTTACTAGTAAAATTAATGGCTAAAGCAACTTCAGGAGAACAATGCACCATATATTTCAAAAAGGAATCCCGACAATAAATTTGACTTGTATTGTGTGTCTCGTATTCTAGAAATCCTGAATGTATGCACTGTGCATAAACTGACCATGTTCGTTTTAGCGGCAAGCTTTTTTTAAAGCAATATGCATTTGTTTTCAAACTTGCCATTCTCATCAATTTTCCCACTTCATACCACACACAAATAAAGATAAAACTACATCATCATTTTTTATTTGCTTTTTTCATATTGAGTAGCTGTTATGTTTATTTTGTGTCTTGTAAATACCCTACAATGAAGCTCTTGTAAAATTAAAATACATATGACAAGAGTGTAGTTGACAGGCCTGAGGGATTACAGAAAAACTGAACTGACTGACTTCAGGGGAAATATTGGTTGGTAGAAAAATGATGGATTTATTTAATATGGATGCAGTTTTTTTGGTTGTAGTAATTGTTCTATTGATTTTTAAAGGTGTGCAATGCAAATTAAACATGATAGTTGGGTATAATTTGCATTTTGGTAATTTTATAAGAAGTCTACATTTGCAGATTTTTTTTTTCTAATTGTGTTCATTCACCACCAGTAAAGGTTTCTAACATTTTACATAATTTACTATCACATAAAATACTAATTGTAGACCTACTGGTGCAGAAGTGCTCTGAGACATATTAATTATATTATTTTCAAAATAAACTAACAATTATATGTAACTTTCACCATAAAAATACAAATAGGTAGAAGAATCATGATTCTAAATGAATAAAAGGTTCTTTAAATGTTTTTTGAGGTTTATACACCGTTTTACATGACTTTTGGTATTTTTCTCTTTTTTTTTACAGTCTGAACAGATTTTTTAAAGTATGCTCAAGTTAATTTATTTATTTTTATTTATTTATTTATTTAGCATTCATTTAATTCGTTAAAATTTCAACATCAAAAATACAAGATAAAAACAGCATTATTAAAATTGAAATGTAAAATAATTAATTGCCTAAAAAGATATACGAATGGATGCAAGGACGACCCATTAAGTAATAATATTATTGTTATTTTATTATTATTTGTGTTCTCACAATCAAAATATTCTTCCATTTATCAAGATAATAGTCCTATAAACAAAGTAATAATACTCCTTAACATTTTTAAAAGCTACATAAGATCAAGTCATAAATAAAATTGGGAGTAATCCTACGTTATTATACTTAGTAAATACTGTAATGAATCATCATTTCCTATTGTTTATTTCATCTTCAAATATAGATATAAACTATGAAAGTAAAAATGTTAACCAACACTCGACAGGATAACTGAATAATTACATTAAGCTTTTTGTGTTTGTACTAAAATAACTAAATGGAATTTGAATCTTTTAGGCAAAGTAATACAGTATGTTAATAAATTTTTATATAAAATTTACGTATGCAATTAAATATTATACATCGAGAAGATGGGATTTATACAAATATATTTGATAATGCAGGGTAGTTGGAAGATGCTTAAAACTCTTTTTTTTTTATCATTAACTATAAAACACAATAACCAGCACATTAAAATATCTTCTTACCAAAGAATTAAATTTGACCAAGAAATTTGACTGCAAGGAAACCAGGTGGTAATACCTAATACGGAATACTGTAGTTGTGAATAGTTTTTGACTAAACTGCATTTGATGGTATTTGTTGAATATCGTTTTCTAGTATAAAGTATTGTCTGACAAAAAGACAAGTGTTTAAATACTAAAGGGAATTTAATCTTTATTGTTGTGTTTCATGTTCATATCCAACTTTGTCTTATGTTCAATCAGTTCTTCAGATTTTCTCCCTCTGCTATGATCAAGTTTTGAGTTATAGATGGAAAAGAATGATTTTAATTATGATGGCAATGCATTTTCTGATTTATATTTGTAGTAATTGAGAGGAAAATATAGTAACATTCAACCATAGCATAACATGTTTTGATATGATCAAATCCTTTATGTATAATAATCCATTTTCCCAAGGCCATTTTCTGTACACATAGATGAACGGTTTATCCTCCATAATAGTGTGGATTTCCGTCTAAAGCGCACTAAAATGAGAAAAATATGTACTACATGATTTTCTTTCAGAATATAATTCCTTATTTTATCCACAAATATAAAGAAGATTATTTAATTGATCTGTTTCGCTGATATGTGATAGTTATTGGAGAATTGAGAACGAGATTACCGCGTATCATAGATTAGCTCTCGGAGCATGTATTCCTGTTTCTCTTTCCTCAACTATAACTTGAGTATTGGATAAATTTAAGAGTCTGAGAGACTCGAATTCACGCTGTTTTAATCAGTTAGTTTCTTGTATGTCATGAAAGTTTCATAATGAAAATCTATTACCGAAGATGTATCAGAGAAACTCATTTCACTGTCAATAAATCAAAGGCGCATATGTAAATCTAGTCATATGTTTCCCTACCTGACTCCTTCCCCCAGCAAGTTCAAGGCCCCTGTAATACAAACTACTTTTTAATGTTTAATTTGCATTCTAAAATATCTCCCATTTCTAAGTGAATTCGATGTCGCTCAATCTGAATGCCGTGACTAATAACTTGATATATATCACTCGCTACGATTCCCAAGAAACGTTTCTCACTACCGATGGATTTCTTTCAAATATAATTTGAAGTGATAGTGCGTCAATTTGATTTTGCAATCCCAGAATGTTGCAGCTCCCAATAATTTACTGTTAGTAACACTAATTCTATTATACAAAGATTGGGCAATGCATTGGAGGCCTATTCTTGGTAAAGTCTTAAAGTTAGAAGTCGCACAGAGTATATTGAGATAGTTTGCATATGTTGGTTTGATTTTCAATGACATTATTTCTGGCATGCATTTTACATTTTCTAATCATTGATTTAATCAAAAAATCAATTTGATTAGAGATGGAAAGTCAGTTACTGCAGATTATTCTGATATTTTGAAAGATAAATAGATAGATGGTTTTATTAATTTAAATAGATTGATTGTTTGGTTAAATAATTATTGATTAAATGGTAAATTGATTGACTGAATGAATGTTTAATTGATTTAATGGTTAATTGATTAACCAATAATTCAGTTAAATAACTATTAAAAGTAAACTTAATTATAAAAGGTGTTCATTATCTCGGTTTTTAGTTACAGAAATAGGCAACCCTTCTGCAAGCAGAAAGCAGAAACAACCTCATAGAATGTTGCATGGTGGATAAATTACTTGCCTTCCAATCCCAGTGTCCTTGGTTCAACCCTAAGCTTTCTAATAAAACTTATATATGTTATATAACACCTAATTACTTCACTAATTTTAAATGATCCCCCTTAATATCAGCCTTATAGGATACACTAGAGAGTCAGACTCTGATATATGACTAGAACAAAAAACAAACTAAGAACACGAAATCTTGCAACTTAGGCCTAATAATATAAAAAGTATTTTTTATGTAATAAAAATTTAGATTGCAGAGATAAGACTGTACAAAAAAAAATTGGTACAAAGTAAAACTACAAAAGATCACAAATTAGAAAGTATATAAAACATAACACCAACACCAAGATACATAGTTACCAACCTGAGAGATTTGAAATGCGTGACTACACCAGTTGGCTGGGGATGCCAGGGCCTCTGCCAGGGTCCAGGGGCGGAGCCCCGGTGTGGGGGCCAGGCTTCAGTCACAATAATCAACAATTTGTGACAATGAACACGCAAGTCCGCACACGCCTCTCAGATTCAGTGGTTGGCTGGGTTGTTTTGGTTGGAAAAGAGAGATTTTCTTGGCAGTTTGATTCTGGAACGATAACGAAAGCCTGTGACCGTTTTTATATTTTTAATAAAACCAATTTCTTCTAATTTTAAATACATTTTAAGCCTGAATTCGTGTTAATTCATTATCACACGTAGACCTGTGCTAAATATGGGACAAATTTATGGTCAAAAATCACTTTTAAATGCGGACCGTCTCGCACAATGCGAGATGGTTGTTAACTATGAAGATATATGGATGGAATGCATGAGTTTAGATTACTTTGGTACTACACTAAGAATAACCTACCAAAGTCTGAATAATTATTTCGAGTGCAGTGCAGTATATTGGGCTGTAAATGGTGAGACAATCATTTGTTTTTTGCTAAGAGTGCAGTTTTTTTCTTGTCCTATTTGCCGGTGGCTCAGATCCTCTGAAAGCTATTGTAACATGTGGCTGAAACACTGGTAGAATTAAACCATGGAGAAGGATGCCCGCAGTCCAACACCAGCTTAGCTGACTTGGCTAATATTCCTCACTTTAAATAAAATGTATTGAATGGAAAAGAAACCAGAAAAATATATACAGTTGTAAAGAAATAACATATTCCTAGGGACAAGGCTACGAAATCCTTGTAATAGTTCAATAGTCCAATATTTAAATTGGATTTTATAAGATTAATGGTTTTTTTTATGTAGGATCATCCTTTTGTATTTGATCAGTCCTGTCACACATCGTTCAAGTACAAAAAGGAACTGTGCACGCTAGCAGGTTTTAAACTTGAAGTAGTTACCAAGGAAACAGAGATCCCTTTGTAAAAATATGTTCTTTTTTTGTGTTTGAATTTAAGGACCATAAATTCAAATGTTTAAGTATTTTGAAGCATTTAAAGTTTAACATAAAAAAATGTTAGCATAGATTGTATCATATTTATATTATGCTTTTTTATCTTCTCTTTTATATTTTTTTATGCAATATATCGTGAAACTTGTAATTTAATTCCAACTCGATACAAATACTCAACTGATGCAATACATTTATTTGTCACATCTTTTAGTTTCAACGTTTTTACAAAAACAATATTTTATTTCTAACCATATTGTAATAATGTCCTTTTAGCAACTGGCAAAACAAATTTCATTGTTCACTTGTTTGATCGATGACAATAAAGTTTTCTTGATTCTTGAATACTAATGTGATGTTAATATTTTGTCTTTACTTTTACTCAGTTCTTTGACCAGGCTTGGCAAAATACCGAGTATTAAACCAGAGAGAACAAAACACCCTCTTGTGCAATGTGAATGTCTAAGGTCTTCCTTTTATAAACCTATTGTGGGGGCCCACTGTATGTTGATTTGATCTGAGTTTTATAGTTTTATTAATAAACATGAGTGGTTGAATATTTAGCAAGTAGATGACATAAAGATTAACGATTTTCAACAATAATAAAAATGCAGTTGTTTGTCTACCTACGATTTAACTTTTACATCAGTTATCATTTTTTCATATATTTATTTCAAGGTTAATGTTTTATAAAGCCTTAAAACAGGTCTTAGAATTGCTTCAAACTGGGGTAGCTCACTTGCATATCAACCAAACAGGGGGGTGCCGCAGCCACTTCAAGACGAGACAATTGCGCTACCTATTTTACTGACAATTTTTTTGGACTTGAACTACCATTTACAAAAATCGCACTGTGCCCTAAAAGCCACTCAATAGTGCCAGAAAGGGCGCAATATCAACTGGTTCCCGATGGAAAAAATCTGGTCCCGATCTCGTGGCTGTACCAAAGGTAGGCTTAGCAAAGGGCTTACCGGCTTACACCCAGTTTAGCTTGAAATTCCCACTAAATTGTGCAGAAAATCGTGTCAATTTGACACAGGATAGTCGAGGGACTTTAACTACCAATTTCACCCTGGTTATTATTTCACTTGTGCTACAAAGTCCTCCCAAGTATACCCCATAGATGCTGCAACTATACCCTTTAAATGTGGCACCTCCCCGTATAGAAATATTTAAGAGTGAGTCCCCTCCCCGAGGCTTTAAAAGTTCCAAATAGATACAGACACTACATTTATTTTAAAACAGAGAGAATTACACTATAAGAAAGTTCAATGTTTGCAAAGATTTGGTATAATTGATATAAACTGAAAAAATAACACATCAGCCAAATAACTGAACTTACTGTAGGTTCATGAAACTCCAATCTGTTATCAGGAGGCTTAATTGCCAGACATTTGATATTCCTTTTGTGTTTCATTTTTAAAAACACTTTGATAAGGCTCAGTGCCTTTCCTTGACATTGCTGCACCTTTTAGGAAGTTACTGTACATTATTTCAAATTAAATCCTAATTTATCTGCAAATCCCTTTGGACCGTTACACATGTTTTCTTGGAACAGCGGATCCACTTTCATATTAAGATTTTGATTCAATATTTGAGATATGTTATCAAGAGGAAAATCCCAAATTTATAATTATATTAAAATAGAATTATATTTTAGGTCCCTGAAATCTCTATGTTGTTTATGATACATGTTGTTCCTTATTGTCACATTTATAGAGTACTGTTTTTCTTATAAACTTGAGAAATAAAATTCAGTATTGGTTTTACTTACTTTGCAGTTATTCTGACAACTGAAAGACTTCTGGTGAAAGCTTGTGTAATAAATCATTTAAAAGTCAATGAAGGGTTGCCAGTTTATTTTATGCATTTACCCGACTTCCTTCTACCTCCCCTCCCTCCCTCAGCATCTAGCAGTCCACTGCAGGACGTATCTCTCCTCCAAAGCCTTTCATTTGTTCCTAATACTAGCTATTCTCAGCCAGTTGTACTTCCGTAGATCATCTCTTCATCTTGCCTTTGGTTTTTCTCTTTTTCTTTTCCCTTTCCCACCACCTACCATTACATAAATAATACCATGCATTCCTATTAAACTTTTGTACACTTTAGCTTCTTAACTTGGCTGGAATTTTCTAGTGAAAAGTTTTGATCTCTGTCTCATTGCAAGGTTAAACATAATTCCCCCTTTTAAATAAGCAAGCTTTAGTTAAATGTTTAAGGACTTTCCATGTTTCATGTCATATCTTCTTTCTGATAAATGTTACATTTAAATGTTAAAATTCATTTACAGTTTTAGGAAATGTATTTTCCAAAAAACAAACATGATTTCTAATGTACAGTACCTTATATTTATTTTTTTTATTCAGATATAAGGCATGAAATTCCATGATGCAGTGTATTTGCTAGGTTTGAAAACTTAGGAAAATAAATACCATACCCCATCATGAGTTTTGATTCAACACCCGATATATTAATACAGCACAAATTCTACGAATATAGCGTAGACTTGGCAAACATCATCACAAGAGGAACATACAAGTTTCATAGACTCATAAATGTACAATATCGACTTTAATTCTCTCTTTTTTAATGAGTTGTCCGCACTATAAGTTTTCTGTGAAAATTATCTGTGATTTGCCCAATGTTCATGATGATGTCATACCCATACATACTGTATACAAATCACAGTTTCATACCATATAAAACTTTATTGTGTGGACATCTTTAGAAATATTTATAAATGAAAACATAATACCACGATGATATTTGTGAAATCTATTCAAATATTGAGTATTCTCAACAGTACAGTTTTTTTAGAACCATGTAAGTGATGTACCACAAGCAATTACCGATTGTTACTTTTCCATGCAAAACCATTGAGCAATATCTTAATACTCTCTAAAATTATGTTGTCTCTATTCACTAAGTTACATTATCAACTTAAAAGTTAAGTGCATATGTATGTGAGAGAAAAGTTAAATAGAAGATTTATAGGTATTTAAACAAAATTTAGAATTTCATCCACACATGTATGAAAAAGCTTACCAAAGGGTAGAATTTAATGGCTATGAATAATGCAAAAAGCACTACAAACCTATTGCTATGTATTGCAGATTTATACTGCTAATGATTTTATATAACAAGTAAATAATAAGTTGCCTGCATGTTGTCCCTAAAGGCTTTTATGCTTTTTCACTATTCTCTGGAACCAACTTTCCACTGTCATCTGTTATACTCCAACCTTTTCTCAATTCAAATCTCTTCTTAAAACTCACCTTTTTTCATAATTCATACTTTTTAAGTGCTCTGACACTCTGGTAAAGATCACTATATAAATGCTAAAATACTAATTATTACTGTTATAAATATAGAATAGTGTGATTCAGTCTTAGATACCAGAACACTTTCCTCAAACTTAATAACAGAAATAGCTGCTGCACTCCACAGAAGGAATATTTTTTTTTGAATCTCCACTTACCTTCTCGTTTCTCCTCTTTCAAGTAATTCGCTTTCTAATTTTATTTTTCTTATTTTTGGCATGATTCTCATTCCTGGATCTCATGGCATACCAAATCATTAAATTTTGTGTACATCTGTTGTATTTATTTTTTTAAATTACAGTTTCTTTTAGTTGGTTTACACCTTAAAGAAACTACAGTATGTGCTCCCGCCATTAAAATGTAAACTAAGTGAAAATTGTAAGTTACCGTACTATCTAGTTTTTTTGGGAGTTGCTGGCACATGGGCTCTGGTTCGAGCTATCAACTGTCATGCTTGGTGTTTGAATTTAAGTTTTAGGTAGTGCTCTTTGCTTCTCTTTAATAACAACTGTTATAGATACGAAATAGGGTGTGAATATGTTGAAGGTATTTCTTCTGGGGCTGAAAATATAAAGTTTGATTAGCTTCGCCAAGAGAAGAGGTCACAAATTATGGATGATTGTACCAGAAAGCAATTCTTGTGAAGTTTTGAAGTCCTTGATTTGGAAAATAAAGACCCGAAGGAGCGGTTATTGCCTGAAAACTTTTCTGGAGGCCCCAATTATGTGGTCTCCACCAACGTCTGTTTTATTGTTGTGCCTATTTTTGTCATACTCTAATATGTAATACTTCAAATATTCTAATACCATGTTCCCAGCATTTATGTGTGACAGGAGACACGACTCATTCTGTGGTGAAAGGTCACAGGCTTTAATTTTTTAACCCAGTGTTCTTATTGAGGTAACTTTTAGTTTAAAGAGATTATCTATATTCGGTAAATATCGAGTCAGAATTACATAGTTTGCTCGTTCGAGATCTTTGAACTGTATTTAGAAGAAACAAGTTCCGGGAAAGGTCAGAATAACAAAGAACTGCAGATAGGGGAATTAGTGGGCTGTTCTTGTGGGCTTTAAAACTTAAGCTCTTTAAAGTTATGTGAAGGCTTACCAATATAACCATATAGTTTAATTGTCAGGAAACTAAGTACAATCTATACAGTCAACATGATATGTAAAGTTAGTGTGGTTTTCACTGCAGGATACATCATATGTATTTGATCACCGTTGTATCTTGCTGATAGCTTCAGGTTTTGATGATTATCGACGTTCTCCACAGGCTTTACAATGTAGGATGACCACCTGACGGTAGCAAGAGTGGAGAGTCACAGCGCGCCATGCTTGTCCAACTTAATTTTCTCACTTAGATTCTGAAACCCCTGCACATGTTTAAATCAAATCAAAGTTAAGTAATCTAAAGGCGACACGATCTGATAAACTAGTTTGGGTCTCCTTTCCTCTTCATGGATTCTAAAAAGATATAAAATCTCATAAATAGGGTCAAACACAAACACAAACCAGGCATGTTTCTTGTCCCCTATATTATTGTTTGTACAGTTGTTTTATAAAGCAAAAAAAAAAAAAATAATAATAATAATAATAATAATAATAAATAACAATATTAAGTAGATGAGAAAATAAACAGACAATTAAAAATAATCTAAGGTTTGGTGATGGTACACCTGGTGTTATACCTGGTACTTGTGCGTGCCAGGCATGTGTTACATGTTGGGCCACGTGGGCCTCGTATTCAATTTTTGAATAAAGTGTGCTACATACAATACAATATTTAAACAAACAAAACTTAATATTTAGAGATATTCAAACATCTCTGTATAAATTATAATAGCAATAATAAGGTAATAAATTATTCATGTAGCAAGTCCTGACCAAGCCATAAACTACACTGTGTTGGCTGTTTTGATGAAGAATGGGGGCCTTATCCTTTTTTAAAATACTTTATTTTTAGGCTTGACATTTTATACCATGTTTAGCAAACTTCAATTTGTGAACATCTTCAGAGAAGGACAGAAAAAGTCTATAAAATTGTATTTTTTTGTTATAGTAATAATCCCACAAAGAAGGGCATCTAGATAAGGGGTGGGCATAATAATCGGTTGGAGGTCCAAAATAAATTTTTGATTTAACACCGAGGGCCGCACTCAAACTTTGATGTTTCCAGTGAGCTTCCAAAAACCTCCAAGCACTGCTTTTACACTACTTTATTTTCAGCTTTAATGTTATTTTTTACATATGATAGGTTCCAGGCTGTAGAAAACAAGGTGTTTTCTAGTCAGTGTTGCTTGGCGGACCGCACACATAGGGTTTTTAATTCATCTCGCCTGCGGGCCGCACTTTGCCCACCTGTGATCTAGATGGCGGAAAGAATGTGAATGACTATAAAAAAGTGTTTTTGTTTGCGCCCTCATTTGAGATCCCATTGCATTGTCGTATTGTGGAGCAGATTTAGTAATTGGCTGATAAATTTTTTATATTTATTTAATCCTGAAAAAATAATTAATGTTTTTACTATGAGATATGGTGGCAGCAGGTAGGGTCAAAATAAAGAATTTTTTTTTTCTCCAAAATTTCCAATGTTTTTTTGGCCAAAATGAATAACGAGTTTTATCAGATAAGTACCAATAATTTCAGATATTATTATATCCGTTGTCACCACAGAGAGATGATACATGTGTATATTAATGAGTTGAGATACCGCTCATATTGTCAGTGTCACCACACAGTCATGAAGTAGAACAAAAAAAGCATACCTTTTCTCCCATTTTATCAAAGGTGCTATATAGTAGTTTGTATCTTTTAATTGAAATAAAATTTTTATATTTTTCTTTATAAATAATTATTTAGGACAATGTGTTCAGCTGTACCTGTTGCATTATCATTCTCTTCTGACTAATCTTAATCTAACATTGATTAATTACCAACTGCCTTTGTGTAGGTTAGAACTTATTATTATGTATGGGTGGTGCAACGGTAAGGCTTTTGGCACTCACAACCATGTTTATTGATGGTCTTAATTTAAAGCTAAACATTTGCCTCTGTCTTTTGCTAAACAAGGTATAAAAAAGTCTTGCCTTATAGTTACTAACTTATTCCAACAATATTTTCAATTTGTTAATTTAAGCATCACATTTGTCACATTTGTAACATTTGTCACATTTGTAACATTTGTAACATTTGTAGCATTACTTTCTTCTCTTGACTAAATTTATTAGGTGTACAGCCACAAAAAAAAAAAAAGAAAGAAAGAAAGGAAAACCAGTAAAATTAATTAATAAAAATTATAAAAGTTTTCTAGGAAATTCTTAAATTTAATTTTTTAAATATAAAAATATAAATAAATAAATAAATATAATAAATATATATATATATTTTTTTTTTCATATTTTTTGTGGCTGTATATATTTAATTCTTATTTGTTTATAAAAACCAGACTACTTAAAACTTAATTTTTAATTTTGCATATTATTTATTTTTTTTTAAATTTATTTTTGTCATCGTACTAATAATGATTTATTAATTATTTTTAATGGTGGTCATATCTTAAAATTTGTTTTCAAACTTATTTTGGCCACCATCCACATACTTTTTTTTACAGTACTTCTAATTTATGTGTATGTGGAGAAATATTAATAAACAAACAAAACAAAACTTATTTAATGTTTAAAGTGAGCCTCAATATTTTAATTAAAATTTTGATGGGATTTTTACCCTCATATTTCAAGACAGATAGTATATCTTATAGTCTGACATACAAAATCTGATAGTATATGACAGACGTTGGTAGCATTGAGTGTTACAATGAATCACGGTTAAGGATCATAATTTATTTGATACTCATAACACGAGGGCAACTACCCCCCAGACCTTTACTTTCCTCTGGATTTATGTTTCTGAAATCAATATAGCTTAACATACAACGTTACATGTTTGCATGCAGTGTACATAATTTGTTGATTTGAAGTGTTCGCAGCAAAAGCACAATTGGCGTCGTCTCGTAAAGATTTCAAATATGAGTGTCCCTTGCGATGTATGGCTTCTGTTTAGTGGAAGGAAGTAATTGGAAATGATGTTACAACTGGGAGGCCCCTTCCCCATACTGGTGTGGACTGGCGAGTGATTCTATTTCCTTGTCTGGGGAAAAACTGGCAAGTGTGTTGGGGATATTTGCACATGACAGGCCCAATAGCTTTGGCATTTGACATTAGCAATCAACCTTAGTGAAAGGTTGGATCAGCCAGTTTATGCCTAGTGTTAGTTTTTAGAGTATCATTTTGTTTTGCATGGATGTGGTTATAGGCTATGGTATGATGACAGATGACTTCAAACCTTCTGTTGATGTGTGTGGAAGATTTCAGAGATTAGATAAAATTTTGAATATACGAGATCAATTAAAGTATATTAATGGATTAGTGTCTCCTGGGTGCAACTGCCCAAGGCCTGTTTACATATCACTTTTTGTATTGCTATCATTATCATTTTAGAAGAAAATAATTCCCAGGAAATAGAGGAATGTTGTATCTTATATATCTAATTTTTCCGGTAGTACAAAATTTATGGTTGCTTTTGTATTGTTTTAATTTAGACCATCTTCTTGTTCATCAGGATTCCTGTAATTAAATAGTTTAGGTCATACGTGCTTAAGTATTCATTCAACATATATATTGAATAGCTCATTCAAAAGTATCGAATAAGTTAACAACTTTCAACGAGATACAGATTGAAACCATTCAATTTCAGGAGTGTTTCAATGTGTGTTTCATTAAAAGTTATTAACTTATTCAATCTTTTAAATGAGCCATTAAGTGTTTTAATTGGAAACATGAATGATGCATTTGAATGAGATTTTACTATGTTACCAATTTCATCATTCAATATAACATGTATCGATTTCCTATTAAAGAAGTTCAGAAAAAAAAAGAAAAATGAATTTTTTATGGTATATTTGATTACATTGTAGTTTGGATTTTTATATATTGAATATATATATATATTTATATATATCGTTTTGACAGAGGGTTTCATTTTCGTCCTCAGGCTTACATCTCAAAAGATTGTTGAATAAATTGCAATTTTATTTTTATATACTGTATATTTTTAATATTTTTATTTGGTTTTTATCAACTGTTAGTTAAGTCCATTTTATATAACTTTTTAATATTTATGTATTTTAACAAATTTCATGTATTTTTTATGTAATTGATCAATAAATCTTTAATCTAAATCTTTACTTCCTCTGCCACACTATTAAACCGAAAAGTAATAGGTCCACTGATAACTGTTTTTAATACTTAGTTATCTATGTCAACCAAAGTATTTTCGTTTTTTTGCTGAAGTATAAAGGGATAGGATTTATGATACGATACAGATTATGGATAAAACTTACCAGTATTAAACAAATACTAGCCTAATTAATTGATTTTTTAAATTATACATTGAACACACATTGAATTTGACAGTTGGTCTTTAAAAATATATTTTACTTTTTTTTATTTAGATTTATGTATGTATTTAATTTTGAAGAGGCACATGTAATTTCATGAACTGATGGCAATAAATTCCATCTTTGTCAATTTTCTATTTAGATGGTCATTTTC
This sequence comes from Anneissia japonica, assembly GCF_011630105.1. Lineage (NCBI taxonomy): Eukaryota > Metazoa > Echinodermata > Crinoidea > Comatulida > Comatulidae > Anneissia > Anneissia japonica. Next base: position 617,137 of record NW_022692922.1, on the reverse strand, counting down.
AAGATAGTTTTCAACCTGCGAGAAAGTGCGGTTGCCATCACTGACAAACGTGTTAGTAAGATGGACGAGATAATAACCAATATAAAACTCATCAAAATGTATGCATGGGAGATACCGTTTTTGAAGACAATCTCAGGTATGGGATTTCAATGGTATTTGCATTTTCAATTTGTTAACAATATATCAAAAAAACTTTAGTAGGATTTAGTTAGTTTTATTTTTATACCTTTTAAATTTTTTTACTTAGAATCGCTGATATGTGCATATTTTGCTTTAATGTTTCTAAATTGTATATAAAATTGTAAATATATCTACAGTAGAACCTCGATTTTACGTACGGGACCGGAAGGCGTACGTAAATCGGGGGATTCGTAAAATAGAGGTTGGGTTAAATTTGTGGTAACCTTTGACCTAATACATACGTAACGCTCAATAAACATACGAACGAAGGATGTTACCTAAGCTAGACCTACCCTCTAGGCCTACAAATAAAACTATATGTGTTTAGTGTTTTTATTCATCACTTTACGATGTCATAATAAAGTGTTCAAATAAAACCATGTCTAGTGTATTAATTCATCACTTTATATCTTTTATTTAACTAAAATAAAGAAAATGAAAATATTGTAAGATAAGCTATACGACAAAGGTATAACTTGGGAATTCCCCTTCATTCCTATTCTAAACAACAGAGCTGTGGTGTTGTCTGGGCCTGTTGAGACAAACGAAAACCATGTGTGCTGCACTGGGCGAGCCAACCAATTAGCGTTCGTGTACGTGAAACAGCAACCATGTGCTATGCACTGGGCGAGCCAACCAATTAGCATTCGTGTACGAAACTATGTCTACCCAGCTTCGTGTAGAAAATTCGACCAGATGAGTTCTTCCATGGTTTGCCACACGAAGTTAAGAAGGAAATAAATTATTTTGAGCACCATCGGTAGTTGCTCATCTCACTCAGTTCACATGGTTTTAAATTATAACAACCCGGTATTAGGCTCAATCAGCGTTGCAGTTTAATGAAAATACGTTGCATTATGGTTTGTGTATGGTTATAGTTTATTGTAATAGTCTTTTTACTTATGGTTGTTCTGAAAAGGGCCGTTTGTTTTGAATATTTTTGGGGTTTTTGATGACGTCATCGTCGATACGAGGCGTACGTAAAACCGAGGGTTCGTATATCTGGGGTACGTAAAAACGAGGTTCTAATGTAATTCTATTCTCTCTTAGGCCTAATCCCTTTTTTGCTTTATTTTTTAACTTTTCAAAATTTTTTTACTTTGTTTTATTTCATGAAATTTTTTATTTATTTTGCGTTTCATGTCCTTTTTTGTGATGTTATTGTACTGTGTTTTCTTGGTCTATTGTTCAACATCAATTTTATATAATAAAATTGCAATAAAGCTTCTCGTATTATAGTAAATATTTCTAGTTTTTATTGTTACATTATTAACTGTCGTGTCTTGTATGTAGCTAATATCAAGTAGGCATATCATGCTTCTCCAAAGACGTATTATTAATAAAGTGGATATTATATTATTAAGAGTAGTGAGCTAGCGTTTCAAGGCCCCAGGTTTCATTAGCAATGGCCCAGGGCCACTAGGTGACCCTTCTTCACATCTTGCCGTTCCTACAATCATGTTAATACATCTTAGCAGAACGACATTGACAGCATGATGAATATGCAATGGATACTACGTCCCTTATGGCTTCTCGTTCATCTAACAAGTCAAACTCGCTGATGTTCAGTAACAGTGATACTGAAAAAAAGTTACCAAGTCCTTCGGGGAGTTGTTTATAACCTGTCATCTGGGCTTTCCCCATGGCCTTGAAATTTTTTCGATTGCAATGGAAGCGTTGCTATTGATGTTACAAATAAAAAATTATTATTTAATATAAATAGCTTTCTCTTTGGGGTATTATACTAACATTTACATAAACAAATGTCAGATTTTGTTTCTTTTTTTAATGATGTCCTCGTGGGATTGTTTATAATTACTTATAAGCTGGGCTTCACTATGGCCTTGAAATATGATTTGAACAGAACTCTTTAATATAAATACCTCTCATTGAGGTATAAAATATCAATATTTACATAAACAAATGCAAGAGTTGTAATTGCTCTTTAATGAAATCAAGATTTATATTTCTATGATATTAAAAATGAAATGTTTCTTTTATGTAACCAGATTATATATTTGATTGCCATTAATCTTGTTTTTCTATAAAAATATTTAAATTGATTAAATATATACTGGTAGGAACAATTTATTCTTGTGTCTGGTTAATGGAAAATGTTTCTCTTTGTAAGTTTTAATCGCAGTTAATGATTTTAGATCAAGTAATATAGATATTTATAATTACAGTATGTAGTTTAAATGTGTCTGTTGTTATCCATTATATTTTTTTAAGAAATAATTTTGTATGGTGATTAATTGTTTCTAGAGGTACGTTCGAATGAGAAGAGCTTTCTGGAGAAGGCAGCGATTGTCCAGAGTCTAAACCTGTCCCTATCCCCTTTGGTTCCAATCATAGCAACAGTAGTCACAATACTGGTACACACCTTATTAGGTGATAGCCTCACTGCTGCACAGGTGAGTTCTTATTTATACTTTGTTTTTTTTCCATTAGGCCTACTATTCCAAAAAATGTTGGATTGTAATCAAAAAGTGTCAAAAAGTTTGAAGTAGCATATAACCTAAAACTATGCTCAATCTTGAGTTGTTGTGCTGTTGATTTTAGTTTATATATATATATATATATATATATATACACATGTAATCAAAGCATTATTCTTTTCTTATTGTTTTCATATAGTTACATACACATGTAATCAAAGCATTATTGTTTAATTATTGTTTTCATATAGTTATATACACATAATAATAATAATAATAATAAAGATTTATAAAGCGCACATCTCCACCAAAGGTGCTCAAGGCATATAGACAATTAAACCAACAAGATCCAAATAATTCCCAGAAGAATTTTCAGCAAAATCCAAATACCAATTATTCCATCGAGGCAATGTTGCTCCCCATATAAGTATACGCAGATACACATGTAATCAAAGCATTATTGTTTAATTATTGTGTTCATATAGTTATATACACATGTAACCAAAGCATTATTATTTAATTATTGCTTTCATATAGTTATACACGTGTAATAAAAGCATTATTGTTTAATTATTGTTTTCATATAGTTATATGCACATGTAATCAAAGCATTGTTGTTTAAATATTGTTTTTATATAGTTATGTACACATGTAATCAAAGCAGTATTGTTTAATTATTGTTTTTATATAGTTATATACACATGTAACCAAAGCATTATTGTTTAATATTTATTTTTTTTTAAATGGCTGTCTTTTCTTAAAATTCTTTACCTCAACATCATAAGATCTCATTCTTTTGTTATTTTTTTAAAAACTAGAATTACCTAGTGCATTTCATTTTTACTTTGGTAGTGATATTGGCACTCGATAAATATTAGCTTTCATATCTTGTGTAAATGTCAGAAGTTTCTGAATTTAAATATATGGCATTACAGGTTTATGTAATAGTTCATACTCCTCCATCTTTCTCTTCCATTGTACAAATGTATGTAAAAAACCTTTTTAGTCAATTTTCTGATAACAAATTTAAAAATTAGTATTCCCAATGAATATAACAGCCCGAATGTCACATTTCATGTTGAATAAAAAATATAAAAATACAGAGCATCATAAATAGATGAATACTTGTTAGCCCCTAGTGAAGAAACCATTAAGACTGCATAGTTCACTGAGCAGTTAACACTCACTCGCTGTACTTTCGTCCTTAAGGGATTTAAAGAATCAGGAGCGATCATCGTGACAAGGGTCCTTCCATGTAAACAGTATACTTAAGACTTTCTTGAATTAACAATCCCATTTAAGCAAGCACTATCCTAACCATATCCTGAACTAGTGAACCCCGATCATGCATAGCCTACTGGTGTTGATCACGCATTATGACAATTAACTCGACTGCAGTGATATTAGGCCCTACAGGTTAACTCATAACAAGTTGAATTTTCTCCTCTGGCTTCACAAATATCTCTACACTGAATTTCAATCGATTGATTATAGTGAATAATCTTAATAAATATTGGGAATTACTACACAAACTGAATATTAATTACCATGATAACAAGTGTAATGTACACTTATAGGTGAAGATGTGTGCTTGTTTCAGAAGAGGTATTTTGATTTGTTTCATTTCAAACTTCATTTATACAAATGAATATCATGCACTTTATATACACTCCCCATTGCAGAGGGTTCACAAACACAAGTCTAGTGAAGGGTGTTCTGGCTTGTGAAGGTAGGCCCATACCTAAGGTGGTTTCTGTGGTGTTTGCACTAACCTCCTTTTTGTCTTTTTGTGTAAATATCTCCTACCCCTCTAAAAAAACTGAACCCCCTTCTTTCCATTCATGAAAGTAATGGTTAAATTGTTTGATTCCTCAGGATTTTCCTCTAAACCCCACTGGAGCAATTTCATTGGGCACCACCTTGGAATGGAATGAGAGTTGTTTTTGTCAGAGAAATACTGTACTTGCATTTGCAAGGATTGAATTGGTGAACTTTTCTTAATTTAGAAGAACATCATAACTGCCACTAATCTGCAACTCATACATTAACCACATGTTGTCCATCATCTTAATGTTCTAAGCTTTAATATCTAATCATCACCTTTCTTAGAAATGTTCCTGCGCTATGATCCGACTCTCTTAATTTAACTCTCAGTGTTTGTTAAATACAAACTTAAGGAAGTCACACGTCTACAAGATTACTGAAAAAATTTTGATTGAAACCATAACTTTTCACCATTTTTTCTCTTTACCAATACTGTAGGCGTTTACGTATGTTGCTTGCCTGAACTCAATGAGGGTGACCCTGATGTCGACGCCCTACGCTATCAAAGGAATAGGAGAGGCATCTATTGCAGCAAAAAGAATTAGAGTAAGAAGAATAACAAATAATAATACAGTATTGAAAGAACTGGTTAACGATTATTGATACTTTTTTTTTCTATAAAATAAATTACCATCTCCTTTACTCTATTAAAATTAAGATTTACCTTAGCAACAGTTTCAGCAACTGCTACGGCCACTTTCTTTCATCACTATATTTTTTTGCTACTATGTTATGGATCCGGATGAAACTCTTTGAGAAAGTTTGAAATTAGATTTCTATTAACAATTTAAACTATTAATAATGAATGTACACACATAGAACATTTCTACAGTTTTTACATAGAATTGAAAATCAACATATTTTAAATTCAAAAGTAATACTTAAGAGAAAACTGAACTATCTCATTGAAATCAAGAAATATATTTAATCCTTTAGATGAGAAAGTGAATATTTGAATTGATTTTTTTCTTCTTTTTTATTATTATTTTACCACAGACACTATATCATAAGTGTTACAATAACAGAATTAGTCAATAATTATATCAAAATATTCTAATAAAAAATTCTAATACAATAAGTAAGATATGAAACGCTGGAAGTATTTTGATTTTGACAGGCCATTAGATATTATCTATAATGAGAGAAGAATCTGCCAATATCGCTGACATGTGCATCAAATTTGAAGACTTTACACTGTTGAATTATCTACATTATGCTGTACTATGTTTCTTTCAGTAAATTAGAATTTCCTAAAATTGTATGGCCATATGGCCTGAGAAATTGAACGAGCATCATAATTTAATATGCACTTATGATGCGCATTGAGCATGGACTTACGGTTAAGATATTGATACGTGCTGTACTACCGTGCTGCTGCACATTATCACGACTGCACATGCACACGGACATGTCTCCATAGACACGTACTCTTCTAATTACTACAAGCTAACGAGCGTAATAAAAAACGCTTGATATGACGTTTGATTGATTAATAGAAGTGTAATTGCCGTGAAAAATACCGATTTGGAAGCTTTTTCCGAAATGTAAATCTTAAGTTGTTATCAAATCAAATGGTATTCAATTTCAGCAATTAAAGAATATTTAAGAATGTTGTTACACTGTGTTTCAATACTACTTTGACCCTTAGTTGACTAATTTTTTTTTTTTAACTTGATCATATTGTTTTATCTTTATTATTGTCTCGCAGGAAATTTTATTGTTAGAAGATATTCAAGAAGAATTTAAGAAGCCTGAAAATAACAACATCGCAATTGCAATATCAAAAGCAACATTTTGTTGGAACAAGAACACATTTCCATTTGAAAGCAGTAAAGTTAAAGAGGAATTAGTAGGCAAGAAGAAAACAAAGAAAAAATCAAAATTAGTCGACCGGGAGATGGACGATTTAAAGAATGGTGATCATTTTACAAATGGAGACGGTCTGATGATTAAGGAGATTTCAAAAGATACAATTGCTAATCATGGCAGTCAGTGTGAACCATTTATAAAATGTGGTTCAAAAGACAACTTAACAGAAACATTATTTGATATAAATCTTGAAATAGAAAAAGTAAGTTGTTTGTAAAACTATATTTCTTGTAAAATACAGAAAAGTATAGTTTTTGTTTTCATTAAAATAATTAATAAAATAAAACAATTAAAAAATAACATTCTTATCAGTATTATATAATATGCAAATTAATTTATATTTGGTGGGTAGGACTGCATTAATTTCTGCTCATTAATATTCATTTTGAAACTATTGACTAAAAATTGCATTTATTTAGATTATATATGTTCAGTAAAAATGTAAAAAACTAACCTAAACTGGTGCTCCCTTTTTACATCATAATCTTAAATAATTAAAATACATCTTTTATGTCCTGTCTTAATAATATCCCTGTTAAGTGTACTTCTAATCATCTTCCACAGGGTTGTCTTCTAGGTGTCTGTGGTAGTGTAGGAACAGGTAAAAGTTCATTATTGTCTGCCATTTTGAACCACATGGTACGCACCAAAGGCAGTATTGCTACAGACGGTTCTTTTGCATATGCTGCACAACAATCCTGGATTATCAATGCAACAGTCCGTGAGAACATCCTTTTCGGAGAACCTTTTAACGAAGAACGCTACAAGAGAGCACTTTTTGCCTGCTGCCTTTTGGAAGATCTCAAGTCCTTGTCAAATGGAGATGAAACAATTGTAATTTTTGAATAATAGCATTTTTTAAAATTTATTTAATATTTATAAGAAAATCAGATATCCTGTTTACATTACATGTACATGCCATATGCAATTAATATAAGTCCTCACTTGGAAATGTCTTGGATTTTCTTTTTTAATTTTGATACGGTACTAATGAAGGTTCAACCTAAAACATGTAAACTATAAAATCTTTTGTTATATTTCTTATCTGCTTGGTGTTTTTGATAAAGTGCATCATTTTGGCTCTATCATCAAAGATTTCAGCTTCAGTAATTTGCTAGAAGATCTAACCACACAAATGAAAATTAATTGGAAAAAATATGGAAACATAAAACTTAAATAATATAGTTTTCTGATAGTCACAGTTAGTTTTCAATACATAATTTAAAAAAAAACAAAACAAAACAAAAATCGAAACAATATCTACATCTGTAAAACTATAGCCTGTACTTTACAGACTAGCAAACTGTAATTGAAAAAACCATGGACTTTGTTCACACAGTGAACTTCTAGGGACCATAATAATGAATACACACTTTCCAACATACTTAGTAGTGAACTTGTCAGCTAAAACATTCCAGTGCGTATATTTTTAGCTAATGATAATAAATAATAATAAATAACTTAACCAATACCCTCATGTGTTGCATACTATATCTACAATTGTGGTAGCCTTAGCCCTTTCGATCCAGTATCCTTCTTTACCTTTGATAACAGAGGAAATTTGGGATGAACTAATATGCCCTGCCAACCTTTTTTTTATACATTTAATGACATTCATAAATAAATATAAGTACATATACTTGATTTACAAGTTAGTTTTAAAGTATTATTACCAAGATGTAAACTTTAAACAATAGAACTTTTAAACTTTATGCCTTACTGTAAAATGTTTATGAACCTAATTTAGTCATAAATCACTCAACAATTCAAGCACATTAAGTGGTAAAGTAGCATTTTTGTTGCATTCCAATCTTAGGCTCCTAGGTTCAAATCCTGACATTTCTTATGACTGAAAAATAAAGCAACCACACATCCTAAGCCTTAGAGACTAAAAGCATCATTACATCCTGTAATAATTGATAAGGATGTGTAAGATAAAATAATAAAATAACAATATATTAAATTTTATTTAACACAATATTACTTTATTGTCCATTTCACAGCATTGTACAATTGAAAGTTGACTCAACTAAAATTTTAACCAGTGCATGATAAAAAGCTTCAGTCTACCTTTAAACCTGTATTCAATATCTTTTATTTTGGCAACTAAATTTTTTTAGTAGGTCTATAATATTTTTAGCAATATTTGTTTGCTTTTTTTTTCTAAATTTGCTTACCATTAACTCTAAAAAATTACAATACAGTACTGTTCAACGCGATGAGTAGGTCTCCCACTAGCGATGAGAGTTGAACTGGGGCTACCACCTGTTTGGCCAACAGAGCTAAGCTGCTATCACTTACAAACTGACAAAATTTGGTTGAAATAAATGTATGTGGCATGTTGTACAGATTTATAATAAAAATTAAAAGGAATATTAGAAAGATGGTTATAAAATTGAAGTAAGTAAAAGGTTAAAGTTATAAATTGCTAGTATAGAAATATGTAGCTTAAAATTTTGTTCATTTTTTAAAGATTTTTCATTTTTACGACCCAAGTAATGCCAAATAAAAATGTGTAATTTTTCCTTTAAACAGATTGGCGAACGAGGTATGAACCTGAGTGGTGGGCAGAAGCAACGGGTGAGCCTAGCGAGGGCACTGTATGCAGATCATGATATCTACTTATTGGATGATCCGTTAAGTTCAGTGGATGTTCATGTTGGTCAACACCTCTTTACTCACCTAATCCTCCAAGAACTAAAAAACAAAACTGTCATATTTGTCACTCACCAGTTACAGGTAAGTTTTAAAAATGTTGAACCATTCTTGTAAACTACGGTATGGTATGTACACGCAAAATAGAATGGCTGACATTTCTTTTTATTGTTATATTCTGAAATGTTTGGTTTTATAACCCCAAATATATTGGTTTCCAAAGCATTTTGTATATAAAAATGTTTTGCTACAAAAATACTTTGCAGACAAAGAACAAAAAATAAATTTTATAATCCAATGTTCACATTTGTGTGTACTACTTTAAAGCAATTGTGACACACCGGCTTGACAAATTTTTTGATGAACATAATATTAAAGAACAAATAACAAGTCTCTCTGCATTAACCTTTATTTGATAAACCCGACAATAAACTAGGACATTATGTTCTGTGGCCTAATACTTACAGTGTATTCTGATTGGTCATATATTTTTGCTTGATTGACACTTTAAAAAGGTCCATAGCTTAATGCTGGACCTACTTTTTTGATCTTTTAAGTAAGATTGCTTTATCCTGCTAATGCTTTTAATAAACTAAGCATGTGTTCCCATGTGTACTTTATTTTTTGCAATTTATTTCTAACCGACCAACAGGAATGAAGTTCCCAATTACAGGTGTTGCGATACATAGAAATACTTCATTTAACCTACAAAATTAATTACAGTACTAAAATATTTTTAAAAAGTGACAATTATATTATATTCCGGGTAACGTTGGAAAACAAATTTACAAACACATGTACGAAAAATCTTTAAAAGAAACACTCCCAAAGAATGAACAATCAAGAATGAGCAGAATAATATAAAAGTCACATTTTTGGGAACATGTAAATTCAATGTGACAAACTCAAACCCTCACAAGATAAATGTACAAACAACACAGAAGAAAAATTATTCCATTTTTTGAAGATTCACACTACAAAATTGAAAAGGAAATAAATCAGTGATAATGGCGACTTGGAACTTAAAAATGAAAAGAAAAGTAAGAATACAAATCTTAACAAGATGAAAGTTTGACTGATGATGGGCACAAACATCCATTGAAATATTCACCGAATATTCACAGTGTCTGACATTAAATTGATTGCGAAAAAGGATTGTTGAATATAGGCCAAGTTATTTTGAAAATATTATTCCATTTTTTGAAGATTCACACTACAAAATTGAAAAGGAAATAAATCAGTGATAATGGCGACTTGGAACTTAAAAATGAAAAGAAAAGTAAGAATACAAATCTTAACAAGGTGAAAGTTTGACTGATGATGGGCACAAACATCCATTGAAATATTCACCGAATATTCACAGTGTCTGACATTAAATTTATTGCGAAAAAGAATTGTTGAATATAGGCCAAGTTATTTTGAAAATACAATTAAGTTATGTATTCAGCAACTCCACTCATGCATGTTTACATAATAATAATAATAATAATAATAATAATAATAATAATAATAATAATAATAATAATAAATTGTAACATTTGTATTGTACTCTGGGGCAGATGCAAGGGGATGCAGGGGGTGCAGGTGCAGGGGTGTGCAGATGCAGGGGTGTGCAGACATTGCAATTGCACCCTCTAAATTGTATGAAGAAAAATAACTGTTGTATTGTATTGTTGATATGAATTGCCGGTAAGATTTCTGAGGTACGAAAGAGGTCCATATTCTCAAAATTTTCTCTCACACCCTTAGTGCAAAATCCTGCATCTGCCCCAGTTACAGTACTTGTTAAGACAGTTTTTGACATTGGCACTTATGTAATTAACCTTATTTCTGACTGCAAAGAACTAGAGAGTACACTTGCGATTATGCATGGTCAAGCACTCTCTGGTGGAAGGCGGAAATTAGTATAGGCAAGACTTAAGTATTTACTTATCTGTGTCAAGTAGTACTGTCAATGAGTGTTTGTCCCATTATGGTGCCATATAGGTCAGGAAACAGTATTTTTAAAACTAAGTTCAGTTGATTTATTTAACATGAGCTTTTGATGCCAGGTATCAGACACCCTTCATCATAAAGTTTGGGCCTAAATATGGAAAAATATGTTTGAATTGTACTTCCATATTTTGAGGACTTCTCCACAGTGGCTTGTAATTGCGATACATATATTTGGTTCGGTAGATCAGGTAATGTAATAAATTATCACTCAAGTCAGCGAGATATGTAGCAAACTCAATCTTTAGTCTTGGTATACATAAAAATAATGTAAAAAATTTAAAAGAGTAAATGTGTACAGTATGATCCTTGTTGAAGATCAACACAGGAATGTTGCATTACTTCACTGGAGGTGCACGTCGGCCGCAGTGGGGTGCCTGTGCTCAGTACACATAGACATCTTATTCTTTGAGTAGTGATTTGTTTTTCGCACACATATGTTATTATATAGCATAGAAGAACCAACAGCTCAACTTTCCAATCAAAGAGCAAGGTGATTAGCACAAAGTGTCGTTCACAAAGTAGAGTGGCATTTGCAAGCCTTAAACTCGATCTTTTTTGCATCAAAATCCAATACCTTAGGCATACATCTTGTCAGTGGAAACTAATCTCTGATTTTTGGACAGTAAAATTATTTTGTATCTTGGCTAACTTGCTCACTCACTCCAAGAATCCATGTTTTGAAAACGTGTACTGTTCTTCCTTTGGTGTTCCAAAAAATCATTTTCAAAACACCCAATTGGTTTTGTGCCATGCCAAAAATGTTTTTTGTGATGCAGGTTTTAGCAGCAACACAAATAGTGGTATCAATTTGTCTTAATCGGTCTCAAGTTTCAGACTGAATTTTGGGTAATAACGATGTAACTGTTTCTTTTTTGAGTCACAATTTAGTTGTCACATATTTTGTTTGAAAAATTTATACTGGGGGAAAAAAAAGATTCTCTTATTTTTTAGTACATAAGTCTCTATCAATCTTTGCTTATTCTAGTACAGTTAACAGATTTTTTTTAAAAGGTGAGAATGTCTTGTATTCAACATGAAAAAAATCCAACAAATGTCACACACTTTGTTAAAAGTCTTTAACAGAATCTTTGCTGAAACTAACCACATATCCTGATGCAGTAGGAACATCTGCCGAATATTAGGAGGTGTTGGCAGATTTGTTTAGCAGCCTATACTGGCCTGAGCCTATCCACCGCCCTCAGGGACCAGCATAAACCTACTTTTCACCTTCATATTTCACCTTCTGTAACCATAAACAGGTAGCACATGGACCCCTTCATCACCCTTTGCAAATCTGTCAACTGCAGCTAAGCTATGTGATGTAAACAGCATTTTTAGCACTTCCCACTGCAAATGTGTACTTTCATCACAGTGGCCCAAGGGTTTTGGTGAGAGTTGCACCTCAATCAATATCTTACATAGCTGTCGCTACCCACAATATGTCTGGGTGTATGTGAAATCTAATTTAATTAGTATGAAAGTTAAAATATCAAAAAAATATAGAAAGGTAGACCTACCTGTAAACAACATAGAGGCTGAACAAATTAAATTGTGATTGGTGATATCCTCTGTCAACAACCATACTGTAAATATATAATAATTTACTTCTTACTTCATATAATATAATATATAATATGTATTATATAATATATATTGAATGTATAATTAAACATATATATATAAATATATTAAATATATTAAAGTAAATAATATATAAATATATATTTTATTATATTAAATATAAATATATTGAGTATAAAATATAATTTGTCTTTTGCACTAACCTCTGTATTAATATTTATTACTTGTATAAGCATCAGGAAAAAGAATTTTACTTGTGAATTTTTCAATAAGTGATAATAAAAGTATCTTGTATCTTTAAAGAATTAAATGTGTTCAGACAAATCTCAATTTTTTGATTTATCAGTGCAGTTTTTAATGTGGTGTAGCAAGCTTCACTCCCTTGACACTTAACTGTGACCTTTGGTAACATTAGATTAATAAGTATTTTGCAAAATTTTTTTAGCTTTAGTTTTTAATATTTTGCTACTTCTCATTCAAATATGCCAGAACAGAAAGCTAGACTATATATTTGTATATGAGACACAAAATTTAAGCTTAAGCCACAGCATGTTGTAAGTCAGGGTTTATTGTCCATCTAAGTCTCCTGCATCTCTACTGTCCCTTAAAGTCTCTTTCTGTTTATTTAATTCTCTAGTGCAGATGTGCTTTCTCAAGCATCATGTACATGTGTACTGCCCCTTTAAGTCCTTTGTATTGAGGTTTTTTTTTTTATAGGTATATTGTTCCTTTAAGTCTGTTGCATAGGTAGACTGACTCTTTTAATTTTCCTGTACAGGTGTACTTTCCTTCTAAAATTTTCTTTACCTTTAAGTGTTTACTGTAAGTTTCTTATACGTATGTACAGGTTCACTGTCCCTTTAAGTGTATTACACAGGTAGAATGTCTTTCCCTTTAAATCTCCTTTGCAGGTGTGCTGTCCCTTTGGTGTCCTGTACAGGTGTACTGTTTTTCTTTGATAATATTTTATGAGTCATTAGAGAAGCTAGGCCCTGACTGACTGCTATTTATGTACATCAAGAAAAGGTTAACAGTAATTTGTGGATATCATGCTCCATCTGCACAATAAGCTTCTTAAATGTGTAATAGAGAACTTGAACTCTGACCCAAATAGCATTTATCATTTTATGGTGTTTGGCAAAATTATGGGGGAGCTATGCAAGATTTTTCCAGTATTCAGACGTTTAAAGTTAAGTACTTTATTGGAGAGTACCTTTTTATGTTTTTTGAATATAGTTTAATTTGGCTTCTAAAAGATTACTTAATCAATGAAGTATCAATGTAAAGTTTTCCATTGTTAAGGCCAAAATTTATTGTTGCTTAACAATACAAGAGAAGATTTGTAACACCAGATGGTGCACACCATTGGATGACATCAGTTGAAGATGATTTGAACAGATTTGGTTGGTTCAGTCAGCAAAGGTGATCACCTTTGCTGACCATCATCAGAAAAGGTGAACAAAACTGAGGCGTATGAAAAATACAATTTGTTTTAACGGAGGAATGTTACGCTTATACGCAACATGGGCAGATCTAGAGAAAAAAATTTGGGTAGGAGCCGTGCACCGTGCCATGCACCGAGCGGTGGCGGTGGGTGGGAGGTGGTGGTGTTTGGGATTTTTGATTAGCAATGCGACCATAGCCACTGGTACATGAGATTTAAATCGAAAATTAGGTTGTTTTAGAGTATCATGCTTATCTTCTCTTTCCTTTTCTCCTATCTTTTTTTGGGTGGTCCTAGCCCTTGATTAACCCCCTTCCCCGCTCACTGTTCCACTCTTGCACAAAACCAAATTATCAGTTTCAAATTTGTTTTTGTTTTTTGTTTTTTATTTAAGAACATTTAATAATCATTGACTATTAACATTTGATGATTTGTGCAACTGTAAAACATGTTTCATAGGTTTCATGTGACATAGACCAATAATACTGAAATATAAACAATATAATGACCTCAAAACTTTCAATTAAAAAAATGTTCATTAAAATTGAGATTAGACATCTTTCATTGAGACACATAAAAGGAAACTCATCCTTTTAGTACAAATATCCTTAAGTTGATTACCAGCCAATTTAAGTATGCAAAGAATAATGGGACACTACTTAGGTGAGACTTTTTTTATTCCTTGTTTCTCGTACTTATTTTTTTAAAGATTATCGGAGGAGGGCGGAATGAAAATAAAAATAAAATTTTGTTTTCTTATTCAGAAATAGTTTTGCCAAAATCATCCAAACGGAGAACGAGGGCGTAATAAAAATAAGAAAAAAAATGTTCTGAAATTTTTACTTTTTCGTGACAGTGGGTGCGCTGATTGGCCAAAAATAAAATTTCCTTTTTATTCGAAATCATCAGTATCTGCAGTTGGCAGGTTCGCTAAACAAGGTATAAAAAAGTTTCGCCTTATCGCCTTATGTAATCCATAAATGAGCAGGGAAAACATTTTTGTTATGTTTATATACACAAAGTACAATGCCATATCCAGGATAGCCAGGAACAATATCAGTGTGGACCCACTTTACGCGTAAATTCAAATAATGTGGACCCATTTTCTTTAAAGTTGATTCATTTTACCTAAACATATGAAAAATCTGGACTCATTTTGCATAAGATTGCATAATTTGGACCCATTTTAAAAAAATGTGGACCCATTCTTTGTATACCCAATAGAAAAATTGTGAGGGACTGTTGTCCCAACTGTCCCAGTAGCTGGCTGTGGCATGGACGAATTATTATATTCCAAATTAAACTTTATTTTACATGTTTCTTAGCTTGTCTCAGACAGTCTATTTTAATTATATTGTGTCCTTTATATCACAACTTAATTCTGCTTAAAGAGGTATTTTGTAACAATCTCTATCCAAATCCACTTTCATTGCCATTGATGTATGTTCTTATTTTGCTCTATTGTTTTTCAAGTTCATATTCAATCTGTATTTAAGTCTATTCCCTTCTGTCTGTCTGCCAATCAAAATATCAGATTCTTTAATACATGATCCTTGTTAAGTAGGTCTAGTTAGCTAACCCACTAGCGTCTAATTGTTGCTGGATAATTGGACTCCAGTGTTCTGACATGTGTAAATCTAATCACATGTCTGCCTCCCTAGTTGTTCATATTTTTCAGTTCATTGCAATGTAGGACGGCTTAAGTATTCAGTATGTTACTTACGTATATAGTATGCTACAGTGTATAATGTGTGAGCCCTAAATAGCTTCAACCACATTGTATTTTCTATTTACAGTGGCAGCGCCAGCAGGGGGGCCCAGCAGGGGGAATATTAAAGTCCCCCACCGGACAGGTCAAGCCCTCCATCGGACAGAGCTCGTCGGGCAGTCGGGACTAAAAAAATATAAAAATAGGCTCGCGCCAAGACGACACTAGTCTGTCACAATCTGAGAGCGTCATTTCTGGCCATCCAGAGGTTCCTATTCTTTTTTAAAAATCTCATTTGGGAGGGGGAACCCCTCACAAACCCTTCCCCCAGCTCAGGCATACAAGCTCAAGTCCCCCTGTCGGACAACTCAGCCCCCAGAAAATATATCCTAGAGCCGCCACTGTTTATTTAATGGAATTTTAATGATTATGGTACAACAGATGTTTTAATGTTCATCACCTTTTTTTTTTTTTAAACTTGTGGATGGACAAAATAATTCACAACCAGAATACAGACATACAAAACTGGAGTTTTATTTATATTTACATTGTAGACCTTAAGTAGGCCTTAAGTGTCAATTACGAAGGGAAATCATCCCAATCATATATCCGGGTTCAAACCTTGGAAATTACATGTCTTTTGTCTTCCGATGACCTTCACAATACTCTCCATTCACAAGCTTTTGTAATTCAACCTACTGATAATGAGAGGCAGATTTTTAATGAAGAAGTAAAATAAATTTTAAATAATTTTTTTTAAAGTTTAAATGACTTGGCAACAACTCACATTTCTAGGCACCTGCTTGCATCGTTTGTGTTTGTTGGTTTAACGATTCCAAAATCGGAAGCAAGAAAAAATTAATGAGCAGCCTTTTTATCCAGCTGTTATTTTTATTACTGCTTGACCTCCAGTTTGAGTTTATTAATTATTTTGAAAATCAACAGTGTTTTTTAAAGTTATAAATTTTTGAAATAAAATATAAAGAACTGCTTTTTATTTGACAAATAGTTTTTAGGCTTCTTGTATCTTTAACTAAACTGGTATGTACATAGCAGTGGTCTGTTAATATGTTTTTTAAGATATAGGCCTGCTGTCTTCATAGAGATAGTATAGAAAAATGGAAGTTTGTTTTACAAGCTTATGTTTTGGGGTCAGTAGGTAACTTTTTTGTTCTATTCAGTCGAGCTCATTGTGAACGCGCATGGTGCGCTTTTATGCAGGCGTGCATTCTTTTCTTCGAATTGGTAGTTAGCGGTGTTTGTTTTTTGTAAAAGGCATTGCATTCTTCCCCAATCGGGGTGGGGGGGAAACTCACCCACCCACACTTCCCTTAGTTACTTATGTGTCAGGTTTTTTGGTCACCAACTTTGCATTATAACATCACTGTTCCAATTTTGGGGTTATTATGCACGGTGTTACATCTTTTAGTAGCAATGCCAACAGGCCACTCTTGTGTGTCTATTATCGCCAAACAATTTTTTTCATCATTTACTTTGGAAAGTTTTACCGTATGGACACATAAATGTAACAGGTAAGACAAGAACCCAGGCCACTATGGTGAAAAGGAGTGATAAAAAATGTCAGGGTTTGGTGGATGAAAAAAGCTTTGAGGGCTTTTGAGCCCTTTTTTCTGGCTATCCCACTTAGGCCATGCCACCAGACCCCACTTACTGTAGGTAGGTCCCTAGACCAGGGGCAGTTAAATCGTTGCCATTCTTGATTGTTCCAGAATTAATAATAATAATATATATATGTTATACTAAGCTATAACAATTATAATAATAATAATAATAATAATAATAATAATAATAATAATAATAATAATAATAATAATAAATAATCATAATAATAATAACTACTTTATTTTAACAGGAAAACTTGTTCACCCGGTAATTATCTGTTTCAAAGTAAACCAAACATGTATAGTAATTAATTTTAATACTCAACAATTAATTTCAATATCAAAAGTTATATTAGAATGTGTTCTTTAAATTCAGAAATGTTTGCTGAATTTCTGTACTTATGATAATATTAATACATATATATATTACAAACTATGCATTGTGGTACTCAATAATATGATAGCAATAATATAACAAATATAACCAGTTTTGAGAGAAATTATAACATTTTAAGAAATAATGTTTGAGTTTGATATTTTTGATATAAAATATACGAGTAAAGATTGCTGATGGCCAGTGTATGAGCATGGCTTGTGCCATCTGTTGTGTTCTGCTACATGTAATGATTTGTAGGTTAACCTTCGAGATATGGGAAATTATTTGTCAAAGGCATTATTCAGACAGAAAGATTCGAAAAAGTTCAAGTTTATTTAGGTTACTGTGGTAAAACATTGTCATTCAAAATGTTCAACATCTGTTCAATCATTCCCTCTTTTTAAAATGTTATCTGGAAATATACGTTTTATTACAAATGAGTAATACTAATTTTTTGGAGGTTTTGACCTCAACATAGAGTTTTTCCTTTAAATCAAGTAATATGGTAAACCATCATAATTGTGTACTAAGCGGTTGGTGTACATATATTTAGTTAGAAATCTTTCCTTTTTTCCGGATACTCAATCAATTTTGGGACATTGTTCTTCCTTGGGGTCCAGATAACAAACATTTAAGTTACAATTTTACATACTAAATTAAATTATAATAAATAATTATATGAAGAATTAAAGTATACGAAGCAAATTTAAATCAGATTTTTGAAAGATTTTAAAGTAAGTGAATGTATAATGCTGTGATGGTAGGTTATTCTGAAGTTAGTGAGAATCATACTTAATAGTTGTTTTTACAAGATTCATTGGCAATTTTGGCAAGACAAAGTTTTTTAAATTGCTTCTTATATTTTTGTTGTGACAGTCATCAATAAGCATAAAAATTGCAAACGCTAGAGCCAGTGGAGCAGCATAGTTACCAACCTGAGAGATTTGAAATGCGTGAGTGACTACACCATTTGTCTGGTTGGGGCTTCCGACGGGGTCCAGACGTGGAGCCCCGGTTCTCTGTGTGCTGGTTCTCTGTTGATGAGCATTTTGAAGCTGTTTTAAAAGTGTTTTGTTGACTGTAAACAAGAAAGAGAAATTTTCTCGGTGAATTGATTATCAAACATGAATTTGTGATAATTCATTATCACGCACAGACTTGTGCTAAATGCGTGACAAATTTATGATCATGCATGTGTTTCTGCAAAATATATGTTTCATTCAAAATCACTGTGAAGTGCGTGACTGTCCCGCACGATGCGAGACGGTCAGTAACTATGGAGCAGTAGCCTTCAACAATGAAGTTTGCTACTAAGCGGAAGTAGAATCATAAAACGTACTTAAATAGACACGAACAGTACCTTAAATAGACAGGAACAGTACCTTTCAAACATTTAAATGTCATTACAAGAATATTGTGATCCCATCATTGATTAACACATATCAAATTTAGTGATTTCATAAGGTCACATGGCTGCATCAGTGTACTTTTCCTTCCAATCCTAGGGCCCTGCCACAAATTTATTTATTTTTTCATGAGTGCAGACCTGTCAACCCATACGCATTCGCCGTAAGTCTTACGCATTCCAAACAGATCTTACGGTATTACGTAGACACCGGCAAAACTTTCGCCTATCCTAAAATTTGAGTAAATTTTGTTTCTTTTTCAATTGGTAATGAATTTTACTATAACTAACATTCATCATCATAACATTCGCCCTCCATGATTATACGGTCCACTGCGCAAGCCCTTCTCCCCATGAAATCGCCATTAATATCGACTAAAATAGTCATCACTGCGCCCTCTCTAGCTACAGTATGTGCTTGGCCTTTGAATACACAGTCGTTCCCTGGGATGTAAGCTGAAAAAAAGGTGTAACATAAGAAGGGAAGATGCCTTTCGTTATCTTAAACTATCTTTCAATAACAACTGTATCTGAGATCATTGTAAACTCACTAATATCGATTAGATATGCCATTTAAGCCAAAGAGTCCAGGGGGCTTCAGCCCCTAGACCCCGACCGGGAGCCCTTGGCAGCCCCTGGCCCCCAGCCACTGTTTGTGCCTTCGGCACTTAATTTGTGTCACCCGATCTTACTCTTTGAAATTTCTCCAGGTTGACAGGTATGTGAGTGACTGAAAACAACTTCACTTTCCTATTACATCCTAGGAAAAATAAGCAGTGTTAATGATTTTTAGAGTATTGAATTTACAATACAAATGGTTTTATATCCTTAGGCGTACATTAAATTCACAATGATAGCCACAAAACCCCTCTCGTTGAAATTTGTTATTATTGTTTGACCTTGAAAAACTGCCAAACAAAATTGAATGTACAGTATATAACTACAAGAAGGTTATGCATTACATTTGACAATGTTTGCTTGAGCATTTTAAGTAGAAAAAATTGTTGCTTTTATGTAACACTCTGATATAGGTAGATGAATATAGTATAGCTACATGTGCTTCTCTATGGTGGTGACATGTAGCTAGCTGGTTTGTTACATAACTTAAACTTTAACCTAAAGGGTATTTTCTGTGCTAAGTTAATAAACTTGAAATTCAATATTTAAGTTGTTTACTTTTAATATGATATTCAAGCAAATTAGTGACTTGTAAATGAATATTAGTACTGTATGCGGAAATATTTTCCTTACCAGTTAACATGCATTCATCATCATTGTCATCATCATGATCTTCATGATCATCACCACTGTCATTGTTTCACATATTTTCGGCCCAATGCAGTGTTAAAGCCCCAAACTCACATCCACAACAAACCAAAACAGATGCATTATTAAATAATAAATTTATGATAAGATTTTACATTTATATAATGCATATTCTAACTATAAAGTTCAGTGAGACATATCTGTAGTTTGGCGAGGCTTGGGTGTGGTATGAAAACATCATTCCATTAATGTGTCAAATCACAGACATTTTGTCACATGATTTCATAGTGTGGAGAGTTTTAAGTTGGCTAGTAATCAATTTAAGGGTTTTTGTAGAAAAGTCTATGAATCAGAGAAAAACTGAACTGTTCAATCTGTATTTTTTATAATAAAATATGAATACTAGAATGTATTCAAGGAATAAACGGTGATATGATCAAAGTATTTGGTCAGATGAACAACATAAATAATGAATGGGTTGAAGGTATAGGTGATCTAGTTAGCAGTGATTACCATACATTATTTACGGAATAGGTTCCTTGCCGTGTATGTTAGTACCTAAATTTGCTCAAACGTTTGGCCACCCTCTGAATAACTGAAAGATAATTCAGACATTCAATTTCTGTGTAGTGCTCAAATGCGCCCGTAGATCTTGACAATCCCACACCTGGTGTTGACGTGGTGATTCGATGTAGGCCTGCTATAATCCTTCTGATCATATTCAAAATGTGAAAAGTGTCAGGTCTCAATCGCATGTTCATCCTAGAAAAACCCCTAGGATCGGCCTTGACAGATTATGATACCCAATGAAAAGTTAATTCAGCCTTGACAAAGACCTAGATTTGATAACCGTTTTTTTCAAAGTTGTCAAAAATCTACATAAATCTTGAATTAGCCTTCACAGAGACAACAATTATGATTGTTTAGAATGCATCACAAACCCATAAATGACGTGAATCAGCATTAACATGTGGTGGACATGAAGTATGATTATTTTTAATTATTATGATTCATAAGTGCATTAAAATGGAATTGATTTTAATGCAAATGTTGTAGTGCAATGCAACAAATGTTGTGTGTGGGCGTTACACTTAACAGACGGCAAGTATAACTTTGCACCACATTATCTATTCGGTAATAGCTTTTGCTCATTTAAGGAAACTCTCTTTCTTGGTCTAAATATCGCATAAGACTATTGTGTGAATAAACTTTATTTTACTTCATGAACAAATCCAACTCCCTTCCAACATGACCTGTATGTGATGACTATATTTTCCTACCAGATACTGAATGTAATGATCATGTAATAATGAGAAGCATACAGAGACATTTGCAAGATTGTGTTTATAATACTGATATATTACTGAATTTTCTGTTTCCTTTTTTAAAATGATTTTTGACACTAGTATTTAAGCCAGTGTGACAAGATTGTATTACTGAAGTCGGGTAGAATTGGTGAAACAGGCTCTCATACAGACCTGCTTACTCTCGATGGAGATTATGCTGGACTAATGCGATCTTACAATAGCAAACAGAAGAATAACAACAACCTAAGTCAGCAAAGACTTCAAGGAACACATGAGCAGTTAAAGAAAGTTGGGTTGATGCACAATGGAACTAGGAAGGAAGAAAGAAAAGAGATTCCGCAAAATGGTATGTTTTAAAATTTGCTGTCAATGCCATTATCATGTAATATAATTATCATAAGAATCACTCTCATCACTATCATCTTATCATTATAATCATCATACACACTCATATATCTTTTAGGTGGGCACACACTGAGCCAATAGTTTTCAGCTGATACTGTGGTGAATGTAACACGAGTCCTGTACAACATATCATTTCTTTAATGAAAGTCCACTTAGTTTGCCATCGACAATCGTGAATATGCTCCTCAATGTTTGTCTTAAATTAAATGTTTAAAAGATAACTAGCAAAATGATTTTTTATATACGACTTTACCGTGACGTCACTGGTAACAGAAGTAACAAGAGATCATGTAAATAATGCCGTGTAGGGTATCCACCGCGTACAGTCTTTGAGTGCATGCTGTAACCATGGCTGTAACTCTTTTGGTTTTAGTTACGTTGACATCTTAAAATCCCAATTTAACTGACCCTTTCTCTGTTGATTGCATTCCCCACATACGCACACAAATAGGCTAGGCTTTCTTTGAAATTGACCTAATAGGCTGCTGTTATTTTCGTACTCGAAAGTAGTTACTTGTATTCCAGACATCTCATGTCGTCCAACTCAACTAAACAACATGGCTGTGCACCCAGGGTATTTGAATATGTCTGGTATTTATAGACTAGACCAGTGTGAATTTATATTGTAAACAGACCATGTGACAGGCCCAAACGGATGGCAACTAACAGGTACGATATCGTGCAAAAATATATACCTACTGTACGTCTAATGTACACCTTCTACGCTGAGAGATCTGGCTAGCATGTTAACAATTAAGGATTAATTTTCAATCTTTACTGCAGAAAATAACAAATTTTCTATTGAGTCGTATAATAGTTTTTTTTTAACACAAATTTAGTCGGGAACTGTCAACAAATGTTACTGATAAATAAATGATAAATAAAAACTTGTTTCACCAATACCGACATTTAGTAGTGTATGACCTTTGATAACAGTATACATGACATGTTCTGCATTGTTATTGTTGCCGAAAATTGGGTGAACACAGCACGCAGCAGTGTGGGCTAGGCCTAACCGTAGTCGCTATTTTTTTTTTTATCTGTGTGCCGACAATTTGTTAATAAAATATGCTACGTGTTGTCAAGAATCGGAATTATTAGTATAATTATATATTGTAAAAGTATTACGCATGTACATGGTAAAGTAGCATATTCTAAAAGCGCTGGTCCACGAATAAATGGTCCCTAATTCTTGTCCGACCCTAAAAACACTTGTCTCAGGTGTTAGGCAAGTGGGTGGAAATAAAAAAAACACATGATTACCAAGATAATTTCTAAAATTTCAGTATTCGTACCGCTCGAAATACAAAAGAAGTTGAGTTTTCTTCTATTCCATTCCAGAGTTCTTCAAACATCTGCTTCCCTACAAAACAGCCATTCTTCGATCGTTTTTAGGTATTAGCTGACATTGGCCACTAAGTGGGCCACTAAGTGCACCAGTTTAAATTATCAAGCCTATTTTCTACCTGTTCCTCATCGACTTTTGAATGGTTATTTTGAGCTTCTTCGATTTCAACGTTATCTTTATATGTCTTTTGATTTGATTTATTTTGCATTCAATATCACACACATAACAATAACATTTTGAGAACGAACATAAAAAAAGGAGATGAGTACTAAATTGAATGCCTGGATGACCCATTAAGTCTAGTGATTGTACACCAGACTTATTTCCAATGGGGTCCAGAAGCCAGGGTAATTATTGCACAAGAGCGAATATTTACAGATAGTGATCTGGCAAGGTTTAGAATACATAGTAAAATATATAAAATAGGTAAACATAGGCCAATTTAAAATTAAAAATTAAAAAATTGTAAAAGTTAAAATTGAATATTAAAATTACTAATTGAGTAAATATAAAAACTGCATGTAGTAAAGGATAAAAACATGAAACATTAAAAATCAGTAAGTAAAAATTCTTTAAGCTTTCTCTTAAACATCCTGTGGTCAGTAATTTCTTTAAAATAATTGGGTAGAGCATTCCAGTCTCGGATACCAGTTGCAAAAAATGAAGTGTGATTAGCACCTTTTGTTTGAATAAAAAAAATTAAAAAAAATCCCCTTGGCTTATGTTTGGCCATTGCAAGCTTCTTGGAGTCCGGTGATGTCCAGATGCATAGGCCTATGACTTGATATGCATCAGCGGTTGTCAACAAATGAGTTACAGCCATGGTTACAGCATGCACGCAAAGATCGCACGCTTACACAATCTTTTGTTACTTTTTTTGCCAGTGACGTCACGGCAAAATCGTATATAATGGCCTATAACTTCATAAAAAAATTGCCAAAAAACGATTTTAAGGTCGATTCTATTATTAATGGCATATCAAAAATCCCCTCTAGAACACAAAATCATTTTGCTAGTTCTCCTTTAACAATACTACCCATTCTAAAGGCACACATAGCCAAACCCATAACAACCTGGTTCTTTCAATGTACTGTATAATATCGGGCAGGAAAAAAGAACATTTTTTTATATCGATCATCCAAAAGCTGGAATGAACTCCCACATAAATTAAAAAGTAATTTCGAAGAGATGTCAACTTTTCATTCAAAATCATTTCAAATAATGATTTAAAATTGTATTTTATTTTATGCATTGTTTATTACAATTTACACTGTATCTGTACTGAAAAGTGCACACAGTATAAAGAAGGATTAAATAAATAAATAAATAAATATTAATAAATAAAGTCTGCATAGTTTGCCATCAACATTCAGGATATGGCATCGTGTTGCCAAGCACTCACATAGAGTGGACATGGATTAACAAATCTAAGATCAAGATTAAATGATAAATTGATCAAATTATAAAATACTTATTGTCAAAGAAATTACCCTTAAGAGTTATTGTTAAATATTTCTTTAATCAAATTCTCAGACTTAGCAAATCCAGATGACGAGGAAAAGAGCGAGGGCAGGATTGATCCTAAGACATACCATCAGTATGTGCAAGCCGCAGGAGGCTACCTGATACTGGTGGTAGTTCTCTTCACCTTTGCCGTCACCATTGGTTGTGCTGTCTTCAACAACTGGTGGCTCAGCCATTGGCTACGTCAAGGTGGTGGGGTAAGGAATCAGTAAATGCAAGTCTTGAAGTGCACAATTTTAATAATAATAATAATAAGATTTATAAAGTGCACATACAGTATCCAGTGCAATAGTGCTCAAGGATCTTTTCTTCCCAAGTTTCGTCCAAAGTTGTTTATACATAGTTACTGTATCTATCTTTTGAAGTCATTGAATCTGCATCCACTTTTTAAACGTCTCCTTTTTTACTTTTTGATTCATTGTCAACATCATGCTAGTGTTATTTTCTAACTGCTAAGGAGGCACCTGATCCTGAAAACTGATGTTATATACATAAACCTCCATTGGCAGTGACGGTTTAAGCCCATCCTTTGTTTTGGGTGCTTGTGTTTTTTTTTACAATTATCATATAGAACATTAAGGATCCCAGATGACCAGCTTAGTATTGCTCAAGCCTTATAGACTTGGTTATAGATCATCCAGGTTCTCAAATCTGCTCTCCATTGTCCATATATAGAGACACGATTCAGAGCAATAGTAATCCAAATTGACTAGCATTCCATTCTTAAAACCTCGCATAAAACATTTGGCTGTAGAGTGTCGAGAGTAAGCACCAGCTCCAATCTCCAACATTCATAAAGAGACTTACATGTGCATTGAAGCTCTCAAATTCAGCTAGAGTTTTCATACCCTCAGTCTCATAATAAAGACTTAGTTAGAACATTGAGGATTGCAGAGGGTCAGGTGTCCGCAAGTCTCATAAAGGGACATGGTCTAAAGAACAGCCAGGGTTCCAAATGATGAGCTTTGCTGCATACGTCTCCCCCATTAAATACTTACTTAAATTTTTTTCATTAGGAAATTTATGAAGGAAATGTTACAATGAGAAGTATGGAAATCACAGATCATCCTGACCTAGCCTTTTACCAGACAGTCTATGGAATGATTGTCATAGTCTACATTCTCCTCACTATTCTTAGAAGCACATTTTTTGCAAAGGTAACCATATATTAAGCATTTCATCACAGAATACAATATTGGTTTGTTTCTGTAACATAAAATTTGACATTCTGTCTGTGATCTTTGATTATTACAGTATTTTATTTTATGAATTTAATAATGTCAATTAAGTAGTGTTCAGATTTACTTTTTGAGGTACAGTATTATGTATATTTGAAGAAAATACAAAATTATATAATAATAAAAATATTATTAATTCTTTATCAACATTTCTTCAGGTAATATCCTACCTTAGCCACAGAAATATTTCAAAGCACTTTAGTACAGAATATTTATGCATAACAAAGTGAAATTAATTTTTGAAGATGACAACAAAATCATTACCCCATGACATCTGAAATTTCCCCAAAGGTCACATGACTACAAATCATTACCCCATGACATCTTGAATTCCCCCCACAGGTCACGTTGCGTGCGTCATCCAAGCTTCACGACTCGATGTTCAACAGAGTTGTCACCGCTACTATGAGTTTTTTTGAGACGGTGCCATCTGGTCGGATTATGAATCGTTTTGCGAAAGACATGGACGAACGTAAGTAGATTGTGTTTGTCAGCTGAAGGGCTTACCTTGATTCCCAGGTACTCGCTACAAGAAAATGAAAGAACTGCTGAAGCATGCACAAGAATAATTTGTAATTGAAGTGCTAAAAACCTTGAGGATTAGATCCAATAATAAAGTAATCAATTTAAGGATTTTAGTAGTAAAATTTCAGCAAAAATCTGATTTGTTTTGATCTGCTTGTTATTATCAGTTTTTTGCATCATCACTTCTATGATAACATGACAGAGTTAATATTAGTTTCCAAGCTGTTTATATTATTATTGATCTCTATATTATACATGCTGTTATTTTAAATTATATAAATAACAACTATTTTGTTGTATATATTAATTACTATTTCTGTCAATTGCAAATCCCATGTTGTTTATTTCAAAACAGGTAGAATGTTCTATTATTGCTAAAGGGATGTTTCAGTTTTTCTCATTGGAAATGTGCTAGACTCGGGCTTAATGGGTCTTCCTGATGTTCAGTATTTTTATTTCATTCACAAATCATTTTCATTATTGTATGTGTATGTATGTCGAGCACTGGTACAAATCCAATCAATCCAGTTATTATTAGTATTCACAAACTTTAATGCCTCCTCTCCAATTACTAATGTGCTATCAGTCATAAGGTAAATAAAAAAAATGTAAATTTTAATCCCATATTTGAATTGCATTATTTTCATAATTAAGTAAGTTATTAACTTAAAATTGAAAATTGGAATTTAAAAAAAAAAATCCCCTCTAAATTTTCCAACAAATAACTTTCTGGTATTCTTTTGCATAGTTCCTTTTAATTTATTTCCAGTGAATGTAAGGATTTTTGTAAAATGTGTTTTAATCAGTGAAAACTTACAATGTGTGTTTTTGTTGAAGGCTAATAATTCATTTGATCTTTCAAATGAGCTATTCAAAATTTATTAAAATTTTTTTAGGTATTTTCCTGTCTTTTTGACATAAATTCATCTGATTTTCCAACTTTCTAAAATGTTCTACATTATTGAATATTTCCAGTTTATAAATAAATTTGTGAGTAACAATAATCATGTTAAATTGTTTTTTTTTTCCTAGTGGATGTACGTCTCCCTTTCAACATGGACCTCTTCCTTCAACAGACATTACTCATCATCCTCTCCTTAGTTACAGTTGCCAAAGTATTTCCGTATTTTCTCATTGCCGTGGTAATAATGGTCATCATCTTTGGTTTCCTAATTACTCTGTTTCGTCACGGTTTCCGAGAATCCAAGCAGCTTGATAACATTTTGCGATCACCATGGATAACACACATAGCCACCACTGTACCAGGGCTCCCAACCATACAAGCATATAATAAGACAAACCATTATGAAAAACAGTAAGTTTAACACACAAAATACAAGAAAATTTATTATCTCAATCTCAATAATCCTTTATTGTCCATTCATATAAAACAGAAATGTAATTTGAACTGGCGTACTATACATTTACAAATTTAAACAACAAAGGAAAAAGCACAACATCCATAAACACTATTAATATAGAAGTAAATAGTTGCTTAAATTGCACAATATTTTCGTTAATATAATTATTGTATTAATAATAAAATTAATTTTTACAGTATTAAATTATATAATTAAATGTTGCATGTCTTAATAATAATTGCACAATAATATGACTAATTCATTATAAAGTACCTCATAATTATATGTACAGAAATTAATGAATGTTTGGAAATACACACAAAATTTGACATACTCAGTATTTGACATACTCAGTATTTCATAAAATCAGTATTTGACATACTCAGTATTTCATAAAATATTTTTTTTAATATATACTGTATAGTGTAATGGCGTAATAGTTAATTCATAATTCAAAGTTCTAGTTTCCTGAAGTACAGACAGACTTAATGTTGCATATATGAAGATTTTTTTCCATTTTCTGTTTTAAGGTTTGAGCGTCTAATTGATGATCACTCAGTTGCAATGCTGTTGTTCAATATGGCCAGTAGATGGCTAGGCCTGAGGTTTGACTTGGTTTCAACACTTATGGCTACGTTAACAGCAGTACTTGTAGTGCTTTTTCACGGTACCGTATCAGCTGCCTACAGTGGCCTAGCGTTAACATATTCGCTACAGGTTAGTTATACCCTACTCTGGAGTTTATTTTTTCATAACATTTTATAATATAGAAAAGGGGGTTTGTTTTATCTATTGCTGCCTTCTGCAGTAAGATTTATCTCTGATATAAACAGAAAAATAAAAGTTGAAAAAAATTAAGTTTGTCAAAACTTAAATTTTAGAAGCAAGCAAATTTTGAAAAATATTTGTATATTTTAGGCGAGATTTTTTTTTATAGCTTGTTTCCCGGACTTAATTTTTTAAAGATCGTCAGAGGATGGCGGGGGAAACACATTTGTTTTTCTAATTTATCAAATGGTTTGCCAAAAACATCCAGTTGGAGGAGAAAATAAAAATAAAATTTTATTGGTGAATGTAATCTGTGCAGTCATGTGATGGTTAATTTTATATATTGAGGAAGAAATATACATACCTTATTGTTGAAGATTTTAAGGCAGCAGTGGGTGTAATGAAAATAAAGAAAAACTTTTATTTTTTTCTTAAATTTCCATTTTTTGTGGTGGCGGGTACGCTAATTGGCAAAAAATTAAATTTCATTTTTAATCAAAATCATTATCATTGGAATAAGGAATAAGTCTTGCCTTGCAATTGATTTATTTTCATGTAAAAAAACAATAATAATGACTGAACCTTACCATATTTGTACAATCTTCCTTTTGAACACAATGTTTTGTTTGTCACTTTTCAAGTAGATGATGGCCATCTTCCAGTTTGCCGTCAGATTGTCAGCAGAAGTTGAGGCAAGGTTTACGTCTGTAGAACGAATAATTGAATATATAGACGTAAGTATTGACCAGACAAATACACCATTGTCACAGATAAACACTGTAAGATCATGTGGATGCAATGTGTATTTTTTGTACTGCTTGCATTAGAGTTGCTAAGCACTGTGGACCCTGTTGTTGCTGCTCCTTCCACCCCATCCATCATTGTTACTCATCATATTACTCATTATTATTACAGTGTTAATGTTAATATTATTAAATAGTTAATCTTATGTATTTATTAATATGGATTAGTTTTACATCTTATATATGTAATATAAACCTTTTTGATTAATTTGTTATATGTTTTCTCACATCAGGATTTACCGACAGAAGAAATTTATAGTAGCACAAATAAAGATAGTACAAAGCAGTGGCCCTCAAAAGGCGAGCTTGAATTCAAGGATGTTTGTTTACGCTACAGACCAAACTTGCCACAAGTCTTGCATAATATTAATTTTCATATTAAGTCAAAAGAGAAGATCGGGATTGTAGGAAGAACTGGATCAGGTAATTAGAAGGAATATTTACAATTGTATCTTCTTTTTATCATGTTTACACACTTGTTAGATACTTTGTTTTAGCCAGAGCTGGACACAGTTTCTAGAACAATCACTGTACTGTGCCAGGTCCTCAGCTCGGCATTCTAGCTCTAAAATAGGGCATCTCAAGAGTTTTATAGATTGTTACTCTGTGCCACATTCACCCATGATGTCCTTGGTGTGAAGAAATCCCCAATTCAATAGTGACACTTTGCATCAGCCAGTTCCTGTTCTCAGTCTGTTCATGCACTTCCACTCAGCCCAGCTCAACTTGGCACGAGGAGGGAGTTCTTCTGAAGCACTCATAGACATGGATGTCCAGCTTGGTAGATCAGATAACCTCACAAACCAGAACATTTGTCTTCAGCTTCAGCACCTCAGGATGAATGTGGCCAAGGTCTCCTTTATTTTCATCGAAATACAATTTAACTTCCTCTATATTCTCCTGTATGTTATACATTTTTAAAGGAAAACTTATTCAGTAGGATATTTTGATTTTTAGGTAAATCTTCTCTAGGAGTGGCGCTGTTCCGTTTAGTTGAGAGCGAAAGAGGGCGCATTCTAATTGACAGTCAGAATACTGGTGGTATTGCTTTAAGTGAGCTACGTTCAAAGATATCAATAATTCCACAGGATCCAGTGCTGTTTGCAGGGACACTTAGGTGAGGCTTCCAGAAAAATAATTAATGTATTGTAGGCAAACACACTCCACTCCTTCTTTTCATTTTTAAATATGAGAGTGAATGCTATTGATTTGCCTTCAGAGAAACAACCCCTTAAAGAAGATTTGCAAATGGTGGTTTTCCACCATCTACTACCACCAACAACCTGACATCTACTGTGTGCTTATTTTATAATATTATACATTGTCCAATTTGTTTTAATACAGATACAATTTGGATCCATTTAATGAACTTAGTGATGTTGAAATTTGGAACGCTCTTGAAAAGACAAAGATGAAGAAAGTTGTGAGTATTTAAATGAATGAAAACAGTAAATACATATGGCTCCTGCCCCTATGCTCCCACTCAGGGGTTTAGCCAGAAAAACGAATTAGGCTCTCCAAAATGGAAGCCAGTGGGTTTGGCACTGAGCCGATGGATGGGCCACGCCCATATTCATGAATCCCCACAGAATATTGGTACGAAAACAACGTACATTCAATCAATAATTGTTGTTTTTATCAAACGTAAATATTATTTAGGTTTAGTTTAATGTAACATTCGATAGATTTGAAGAATATAAGGAATTTGCTAAAGGTAGACCAGGCCCAATTAGGCTAGGCCAAGCTGATTAGGCCAAACCGTCCAAGCCGTCACGGTAAAAGTGGCCGTCCTAAATAATTGTAGGCCATCCAAAAGACGGCCGGACGGCTCGCTGGCTAAACCTATGCTCCCACCCCTTATAACTTTTTCCTGCTAACTTCCTGGCCATTAATAATAGTAGGCATGTGTAGCAAATATTGCCAAGGCATCTAAGCATCTTAGACCAAAAAAGAGTTGATTGATTTGATTTGAATTTATTTGGTTTCCAATATACAGTATGACAATACAGATAAATTTACAAAAATATAAGAAACCAGGATTATGCATAAGGTTGAAAAGATTTCCAATGGGGTAAAAAATTTACCTTTACAATTTGGGCATCAAAAGTAAACATAAAACTATTCAGTTTGAAACAAGTTACTAAAGATGTGACATTAAACAAAAAAGAAATGATCTTACAAAACATTAGAAATTAAGATGCCTGGATTACCCATAAAGTCAAAGGACTTTTTGCCAATGGGGGTCCTAAACATTAAAAAAATTTAAAACATGAATGTTTTCTTCTCAAATACGATTTCCTATTAAACCATTGTAATCACATGTATCGGACATATCTATGCAAGATATTGTTTGTGTTTTTGTAGGTACATGGACTTGATCAACAGTTAGAAGCTGCTGTAGCAAATAATGGTGACAACTTTTCAGTTGGTGAGAAGCAACTTCTGTGTATGGCTAGGGCACTACTTAGGAACAACAAGGTAAGTTAACAAGTGTAAGGATATCCAGTATATTAGCTATGTGTGACAAGTTTCCCTCTCTGATC
Organism: Anneissia japonica; assembly: GCF_011630105.1. Lineage (NCBI taxonomy): Eukaryota > Metazoa > Echinodermata > Crinoidea > Comatulida > Comatulidae > Anneissia > Anneissia japonica. The sequence continues at coordinate 584,952 of NW_022692922.1, read as the reverse complement.
AGTTTGCAAAATTATTAAACAAACAGTAATTACATTTTCAGGTCTAAAGAAGTAACTGTAACATGTTTGTATATGCATCGTCTGACAAAATTTTAACATTTGAAAACTAAAGTTTTATTACATTTTCTTTGTAACATTTGCATTATCTTAATGTTTGTTTATACTATCAGATTATGTGACAAATAATTGCTCATTTGTGTAATATGGCATCTATCATGATGCCCATATAGGGGTTCATCACACATATATTTCACAAAATTTGATATCGTGGACAGATTTAGACCTGTTTGCTAAGTGATTTTTTATGAGTAACAAGTGAATCCAGTTTTTTTTATAAAATTTAAAAATACATGTAGATTAGCATAAAATTAACAAATGACTGTGCACATATTCTAGATTCTGATGTTAGATGAAGCAACTGCTGCAATAGACACAGAGACAGACACTGTTATTCAGACCACGCTGAAAGAAGCATTTAGCGATTGTACAATACTCACCATCGCTCATCGAATACATACTGTCCTTGACTCTGATCGAATTCTTGTTTTAAAAAATGGACAGGTTTGTCTTATTTTTTTCGTTTCCATTTATCTGTCTGTTTAATCTGGCAAATAACTAAGAATAAATAAATACCATCCTTTATATCATGCTAGCACACACTGCCCCATGCTACCCCATGTTATTCCATTTCCTAATTTTTCAATTGATTTTGTCGTTTTCATTTCAGATTGTAGAATGTGATAAACCAGCTGTACTTCTGGAAAATACCAAATCACATTTCAACGAGTTGATGATGTCATCTTCAGATTCCACAAATAAAGAGACTGATGTCTGATAGTTGACAATGCTTTGATTTCAGTATTAAAAGTACCAGCAAACATTATCATAAGACAAAGCTTGGTTACATTTGAACTGATTGACTTGATGCGCTTGTCTGCTATAACCGCCAATGAGTGAGCAAAACATGTAGGCTAGTCCAACTCACTATGGGTGATTAAAGCCAACTAGAGTGAACTTTCCAGCAATTATCTGTTAGGGTTCAACAGATGAACTGCTGTAATCCTCTATGGGTGAACAAAATGCGTTTAATAATCAGCAATGGTTACTAACCAATGTGTTCGCTGTGTGTGTTTGAACTGTGTCCAGCCCGCAATGGTTAACTTTTGTGCTGATTGACTAAAATGTATCTACTGTGGATCAACGTGCTTGCTCTAATGGTTGAACAGTGAATTCATTCTGAGAAATTTTAATGTATGCTATGGCTGAACACTTGAGTCTGCTAGCCTAATAAAATCAGTATTTGGTTTTATTGAGTTTTTTTTTCATATGTACAGAACTTGCCAATTTATGTCATATGCCAGCAGAGTCAAATATTGGACAGTGTTCCATTAAAGAAACGGTTTGTTTGCTATAAACTTGAGATCTTCACAAGAAAAATTCATTTTCAGAAATGGGGTATCTCCATTATAGCATGTTTCTAATGCCAATTGAGAGTTAAGATGTCAAAACAAAAGAAAATTTTTTTTTTTTTTTTTAAATATACCTATCAGCTATAGAGATAGCCAACAGTGTGAGGATTAAGCTGTAAATAATTTCTTTTTATTTAAGTCATGAGCAATTTCAGGTATGAGCCCAGATATACAAACCTGAAGACAAGCAATATAACCATTGTTCTGTGTCTCCTGTTACCTAAAAATATAGACAATATTGCTCCAATGATAATAACCCACAAGAATTGACTGTTGGAATGGCATCATATAAATGCAACAATTGATTGGTCAGTTGATAATAGAAAATGGAAAAGAAAATGCATATGTAAAGTAAGAGTTTTATGTAAATCTATTTGAAACATAATATAAATAATTTTAACTATTTCAAAAATATATGTTATATCAATTTAAATTTAAGAACAATATTATAGACTTTCAAGTTTCTGAAATATTATATAATTTTATTTAAGAGAATTTACAAATGTACATTTATGGTTGTATTTTTATTCATTTGGTTTTTTACTAGCTTGGCCAAATTCTTATTTTTTATGGTATGGTAAGCTATGAGGGGCATTTCTTATAAGCTTTTAAAATACTCAGAAAGGTGCATATATTAAAATTAATATATTAAGTTGATTCCTCATGCATCATTTAGTAGCAAAAAATTTATCCAGAAATAATTATGCAATTATGTAGTTTTGAATTAGGTGGTTCGTCTTTTGAAATGCGCATATTAGTCAGGAAATTATTAATTATTTTAAAGTTAAATAAGCAATTTCTTCTTGGATGTAATTAACATATTTGGTGAAATTACTAACCTGTTAACTGTCAACATTGAGCATACTCGTATTGCAGTGTGTTGCTGAATGCGCCACTACAGCTTTTTTTGTATTCAAGATAATTTTTATTTTTTAATTAAATATGCTGACATCCCAGTCAATTAGCACTCCTCCTCAAGTGCTGAAATATTAAAAAGTAAAAATAGATAATTCTTCTCTGCATTCCCAAAGCTTTATTCAATGTAAACAACCTTTGGGTTTTTTATTGCTTAGTACAACATATCAAAATTTCTTCTTCTGGAGTCTGGCTTTTAAATTTCTTGTACTGGCATGATATATAGGATATTTTTCCACTGTGCCAACTTTGGCTTAATGACAAATCATGGGGGTGAGAAAATGGACCTTACATTTTCGAAATTGATTACAAGTGTCCAATGAGGGGCCCCTTCATAGTAGAATATAAACAATATCATAGCCTGTTATACTGTAGGGTACCATAATTTGAATTAGTATTCAATCTCTGAATTCTAGTAGCTGTTTCTTCCTAATTTCATGTCGTAGTAGAGTCAGCTGTGAAACACCATTATGTAGGAAATTGATATTGTAAAAAGAAGTGTGTTGTCATAAGAGTCCATATAAGAAATTCATGAGTTAAAAAGAATTACATTGTTTTAATTGGCTAGGTTTGGGCGTCTTTTGTTGGACCATAATGTCAAGGCTCTGTTAAAAGAAGAGTGCATCCGGGTACCCAGGACTTCACTCCCTGTCAGCTCATAGCTGTTATGCTACTGGGTGCAAGGTGTAAACCGGTTCAATATCAAGTTTTATGGGTGCGATATGACACCATCATGCCCATATATGGGCAACTGACAGATTATTGTGACATAAAAATTGATAGCGTGGAGAGAGACTAGAAATGATAATTATTATTAGAATTATTATTAAATTATTGATAACATTATTCACTATACTAGAATCATTTTAATTATAGCCAAAAAAGTACTATTTTTGTTTACATTGGTAATCCTAATTATCGAGTGGTCATTTTAATGACACATATGTATGACTATGTAAATAACTAAGTATATAAATACGTGTTTGCATATAATTATGCACATGTAAATGCATATATATATATATACATCTATGTATCCATGTGGCTTGTGTGGTTGTATGTAATGCACCTATGTACATGATTTATTTGTTGAATGTTGACTGTTGCCAGGATTAAGTTGTTAACTGTTGTAAAAGCCGCTATCGATTGAGTCTCATTGGAATAATGTGCTGTTGCACTCCTCAGCACATTAGATTACACCATACTCACTGCCGTGTCGTGGGTAGTGAGAGTTAATAATGGGCAATTGAAGGGCTTGAAATTAGCTCTCAGCACCTCTTGATACTGTAATCTTTATTGTGTTGACAAAAATGTAACAATGTACCCTGCATTGCAATGATTCTATGTATATTTGACAGGTGTATTTTAACTACTACCATATGTGTACCTTGTTCCATGTTATATCTCATATTTTCTATCATTTTAAGTGCAAAAAACATTTCATTTTGATCTAAAGTATTGCTTTTGAGTCTTTTTATTGTGTTTTTGACATCCATACATCTTACATCCAGCATAAAATTGGATACATGTTCTTAACATTCTATCCCATAAATGGCAGTAAGTGCTGCCCCTGCTGTGTTTGATATTATAAAAAAAATATGTGTAAGGTTTAATGTTTACATGGCCAACATGCTTATATGTTTTCTAGTGGGTACGCGTACAAATTAAAAAACTAATTTTTTAGAGATTAAATAGTAAACATTAGTGTTAGTTAAAGGTCAGTTTGCACAGGACATAGTAAAACTAAAGCATTACAATAATTAATAAACAACTTTCAGTTAGCACTGAAGCCACCAAATTATGAAGCGCTTATTGGAACATTAAAGGTATGCAGAGATAGCATTTGCTGGTCAGCATTGGAAAATGTAAATCAAACTTATCTAATATGAACTTAATTTGAGAAATTATTACTCATGTATATTGCACTGGCATTGCCACAGCGACCAGCACTATGCTTTATGGCTTTATGAAATATTCGATGAAATAATGAAAAATAAAGATGCGTTTTGAGGACCGACTAGGACACAAGGGAGTTTGTTCCAAGTATAGGTGCAGCAGCGAAGAAGCCTTTGTGAGCTATTGAATTTGTAAGGTTGGTATTAGGTACATTGAGAATTTATTTGTCGGATGAAAATCGCAAGGAACGGCTTGGTTGATAATTCTATTCAATTCAAAAGAAACATTTATTTACTTCCTCATGCAATCTTAATAATATTATTTATGGAAAATTATAAAAAATTTAATCAAATACTAAAAAACAAAGATTTGGAAAGGGAAGAAGGCAAATGCCCAAAAAGATTTGAAGCAAATCTTGTGTTGGGCCAGCCTAAATAAAAAAAATATAGCGAAGACAGGAAAAAGGACAAAGCACAACAGCAACAAAATAAAATACAAAAAAAAAATTAAAAAATAAAAATAAATAAATAAGTATCAAATTAAGACTGGGAAGCCGAGAGAAGCTTGTTGAGGTTTAGTATAGTAAGATACCGTATGTGGAATTTAATAATGTGTGATTTTATAATTTAGCCATATAAATTTTAAGGGATTTGGTGTTAACAATTGATGAAGGTAGGTTGTTCCATAATTTGGGTCCAGAAAATCTAATAATATGTTGGAAGTAATTCGTTTTGTGGGCTGGGATGTAAATTGATGAACTAGCTCTTGTATGGTGCTAATGACACCAAGGCTCTTTGTTTTTTATTTCTTTAATGTGCGTTTTCCACATTAACCCACTGTCAAGGTAAACTCCTACAAATTTGGCACTTTGGACCTTGGGTATAATGTGATTATCAATAAAAATGTTATATGTTATAGAGTCAATGAATTTATCCTTTTGAGGGCTCCGAAAGAGAATGAAACTGCATTTTTTATGATTAATGGATAGCTTGTTACATGCAAAATATTGGGACATGAGCATCATATTATGAATTATAGTATGGAACAGAGAATGAATATCTTTGGAAGAATAAAATGCAGTTGTGTCATCAGCATAAAGAAAGAGAGGGAATTTGAAGATCTATAAATGTCATTAATGTACAAAATATATAAAAGAGGACCTAATAATGAACCTTGGGGGATGCCACATGTTACAGAGAAAAATTAGAGGTATAATTGGCATACTTAGTGCATTGATAACGGTCAGTCAAAAAAGATTTAATGCAGGACCCTGGATACCATGAGACAACTTAAATAAGAGTACCTGGTGGTCAATAGTGTTGAAAGCCTTTGAAAGATCAATAAAAACTCAAATTGCTAAATTATTATTTTCAAATGCATCAACAATTTTGTTGGTGTAATTTTTCCATTTCTTTTTTTTTTAATTAAGCTTAAAAAATGGAATTGAATTCTCAGGTTTACTAATAAGCTGCATTTCAAATGTGACATTAGACTTCTGGTCCATCAAGACTTCGATGAGTTACAATAATTAAAAGAAAAGGGAATCATCTTGTATTAACCACAGCCCTTACTCAGTAACTCAAGTCCTTCACAACAATACTCGAGCAAAACAACACTGAATAAAACAAACATGAGTAAATTAAATACACTTAAATATATGATTTGTAAATTCACAGTTCAAGATTGAAACCAGTTTTAACTATGAAAGACCTAATCCATTGCACTCATGTTTAAATTGAACATAAAGATTTGTCTTACAAAATACACACATAGTGACAACCGGGAATGAATTGCGAGTAATAAATCATACTGTACATTTTAAAAGTAACTAGGTAAAACATTGCTATATAACTTCTGTAATATACATTATATTATAAAAATATTACACATTTAATGCTGTTTAAGATTATGCTAAAGAAGCATAAACATTGATATGTTTCACATGTCTGCATACCAAATACTGCAATGTTAAATCCATTACCTCCAATTAGATTCAACAAAATTCCAACAAAAGCCCCACTGTCAGTGGTCCAGTTGGTTAAGGTAGCTGCATAGACAGCAGAAGATCCCATGTTCGTTTGAATCCCAGTAGGACAATTTCTTCGGACTTGCAGGTTAAATCAATTGACTAAATTTCTGAGCGATTATGAAGTACAGTATTAGTCTACACCTACTTGTACAGTATGTCTGAGTGAGCTCAGAATGTGAGCAAGCTTGAATTATTGCCTAATAAAAGTGTACATTAAGTATTTATCTACAGTACTATAAATAATATATACACCCAGACCCAGGTAATTTTGACTCCAATTTAGAACCACTAAAATATATTTCAACAAATGTTTCAAATACTCCTGTAGTCTTTGTCAACGCTTATCTTAATATGTATAATACCGTAAAACCTCAAATTGAAGCCCTGGGCTTCTTTTTTTTTTGCGAACTTTCGATGGGCTTTTTTTTAAATGGGCTTCTTTTCGAGACTACATTTGCAAAGTAAAAAGGGGGCTTCTTTTCAAAATGAATGCTGTAAATTTTGTGAATTTGTATTATAAAACAATAAATAAAGCCACTGTAACATCAATGGAGTGTATTTAAGTGGCAATAATTCACAAAAACCGCTTTATAAACCAAGCTTGTATTTAATTTATTTTGTTTTCTGAAATTCATGTACAGTGTATGTACTGTACTACTGTATCTTGAAAAGAAGACTATGCTATCTTGAAAAGAAGCCCATGAGTCTCTTTTGAGATGGGCTTCTTTTCGAGGCAAATTTTGCAAACTAAAGAGGAGGGCTTCAATTGAAGATGGGCTTCATCTCGAGATTAAGCCCACTGGGCTTCAATTCAGGGGTTTACGGTATATACCCAAGTAAGTATATCTTTAAATTTAGAATCACTAAAACTTATTTCATCAAATGTTTTTACTACTCCTGTAGTCTGTCATAATATAATTATCGTCAAAATACTTAAGGCTATGGTCTCACTAGCGTCTCAAGCCTGGCCTGACTCACCGCGAGTGAGATTTCAAGCCAGACTCGAAATTCTGGGTCGGTCACACTAGTTGGATTGACCTCTAAATTATGAAAGCCGAAACAGCAGAGCCGTAAAGTTCACGGGATTCGATATACGCGCGTGTGATTGGGTGGATCGCAAAGATTTTACACCAGACGTGCCCGAACCACTCTTCTTCAACTGATCTTTTATTGGGCTCGCAATGCCTTCACTTTTGTTTGAATTTGGGCCGTCGTTCTCTTCTCATGTCCGAGACTGGCTAATCTCTCAGGAAGCACGCCAAAAATTCCAGTTTTGTTGTTTTGTTTTTTTATTTTCTATCCGGACTCTCAGCTCGGGTTGGCCCCACAAATCTACCAGGTCAGCAGTTTCCTGGTCGCTCCAAATCAATCGCATTATTATTAATTAAAATTTGAATTAACTTTTATGAAAAGTAATGATTGCGTCTTGATTGAACACACATGAAGAACTTGCAGGTTTTTTATTCAAGAACTTCTAAACGCAACGGCGTCATTGACTGTGATTGGTTGACAGCCGACGAGGAAATGTCAATCTCGATCACGCCATGGTCAATCCAGGGTCAATATGGGTGCTGAGCCGGAATCGAGATTGGTAGATTGAGATTGAGGTCACGCCAGGCGCGAGTCGGTGCAGATGCGGTCACATTACGAAAATCTCACCCGCGGTGAGTCAAGCCAGGCTTGAAACTCTAGTGTTACCGTAGCCTTCCCCTAATCTACTTAATACCAAAGCTTGTGGAATTAACAGAATGATGAGAAACATACTCAGCCAAGTTAAGAACACTATTATTTAATATGAAGCAGTTTGGTGTAAAAGAAGCTGTAACTGAAATATATTTGCGCTTCATAACCACAATGGAAAGGCGCAATATAAACCCATTACCAGTAACCACGCTAAAAACAAGAATTGTACACAAATCTCTAAAACGTCATTGAGAAATGCCTCCCACTGACATTAAAGATGTATTGTCCCCTGAAAATGACATGGGAATTTTTGAATTCAAAAAAGTGTGTACCCTGATTTTATACTGGAAAATGATTAAAAATTAAACACTTCCAGTGACTAGACTGAGTGTTTCTATCATTTTTCACTGTAAAATTATGGGTAAATATGTTTAGTCATAAATTTTATGGTACTTCAATATAAGCATGTTAATTAAAAAAATGATTTTTAAGATTTTTTTTTTTGTATTTTGCATGGGACAATAATTATAAACAATATCCGGATTAGGTGTGTGTGTCAAATACTGGCTGAATAACCTCTGCACACAACAAAACTGTACTAAGATTAACATTGATGACAATCCTCATAAGAAATGTGAGGTCTCACTACAAAATGAGTCTCATTGTTAGAAAATAAAAAAATGAGTTAATATTAGATTTTGGTAGATCACATTATAAGCTTTAATTTGGTCTTTGAATGGCTTCCCTAGGATAAATATATCCAGAGATATTAGCATTTAAAGTTTAGGTGTATGAGAACCAGGTTTTGAGAAAATCGGCCTCAAAGATAAACTAACCTGTACAAATAATAGAACTAGAATTACAGAATATGCGAAGAGAACACTGTTTTAGTAAGAAAATTCACTTAAAAAGTACACAATCATAAAATATAAGTATCAAGTTATTCAAA